>NW_019524904.1:477433-528608 GCF_002814215.2 Seriola lalandi dorsalis | reverse complement strand
AAGTAATGGAGCAAAAAAAAAAAAGTTTCTAGAGCCAGGTTCCAAAATCTTGTGGAAAACCTTCTCAAAAGAGTGGAGGCTTTCATACCAGAATGCTGAACCCTGTGGTTTTGGAATGAGATGTACAACAACCACTAGTGTAATTTTAATGAGGTGTCGACATAGTTTTGGCTATGTAGTCTAAATATAGCGGATATATCAGCTGAAATATTTTTTATAACCCCCCTTTTTATATATATATATATATATATATATATATAATACCTCTGTCAGCCCCACAGTGCCACCACTTCTCAGCCAAGATAATTTTTCTCAATTTCAATACACTTTCTTTCATCCTTACTTCACATCAACAGGGATTAAGGAGAAACGGCGAAGAGGTAGAATAAGTGAAAATGAACAAAGAAATTAGATTTTGAATACAGCTGACTCATGCACTGGGTTTAATGTACTGGATCACAGGCTAAGAACTAAGCAGCTTATAACACCGTGTTCCTCGGTGGAGCAATAAGTGTTGTGTTTAAATTCTCAGCAAGATCTTTCTCCTATTGCTCAAACGCTGTAGTTGGATGTTTGCTTTTTGGCAGTGACCCAGGTATGAACATCTAAATGTAAAGAGACTCAGTATGGCTGTAATGTTGACCTTCCTACAGTGTCCACATTGGGCAAAATAACAGCAATTTCTGATGATTTTGCTGTTGATATTTTTCTATATGATTAGTAACTGGATCTGGTAAAAATGCTGCTGGATATTCCTGCAATTGCAAATAGAAATATAACTGCTCAGTGATTGTAAAAATGTGATTTAAAGTGTCATAGTCTGTGGAAAATGCATTGCGTTTTACAGCATTTCTAAAACAGCAAAACATCCTCATGTTATTTATCTTTAGATGCATCCGATTAAAAAAAGCTGAGTGGAATGGGAAATGATACTCATGAAATAGAATATCATTAAATGAGAACAAAATATTAGACATTTCTCTCTTTAATTTGGTTTAGCTATCATACCACATTTTTATCTTTAGTTTTTTATACAGTACATTTCTTCACTGCTTGAGCCATTGATATGGATTACCTGCTGTCCATGTTTGCATGTGTGTGGTGGCGAGCGGACATTATAGTCGTTTTATAATTGAATCAACAGAAAAGATAATAGGCTCCTTTGCCCACATTGCATAGCAAATGGAGATAAAAGCCCCCGACAGTCTGAGAGCAACATTATCAGAGACGACAAATCCAATCACAGGGCCGATTAACGAGGTACCTATTTTATAGATCATAACCTCGAGATATTAAAATGTAATGTCTGTTTTGTTGCTGTGTAATGATGGAATTTTCAAAAACTAGACTAAGTATAACATTTGTAATAGAAATGATCTATTTAAACTTTAATACTTTCTCTGCTCTAGTTTTGAAGAGATCAAATTACTTCTAAAAGAAGGAAAGTGATTTAATGTCTCTGTGTGTGTATGTAGGATAATGGGCCAACTTGCTTCAATGGAATGCAAGCTCTAAGGAATAGTTCAACATTGTGAGAAATACAGTTAGGCCATGCAAGCAGTAAGCAGCCAGTTAGCTTAGCGTAGCATGAAGAATGGAAATCCATCTAACAGCACCTCGAAAACTCACTAAGCAGTTAAATTCGTTACTATGGATTAAACAAACAACATAATGACATAAAGTGTTAATTATTGAGCTTTAAGCAGTTGTTGAAGGCAGTCTTTGTTACCTCTAACACGCTCTGATGCAGCTCTGGCTCCTCACCACTGAGGAACATGCAGACAACTGCAATCTGCCAGAAGACATTACTGAGATGCAAATGGCTCTCACTTAGCCTTTTTGATCAATTGATTGTTTCTGACTGGCCCACAGGCAGTTCTTAGAGGTTATCAATGGGTCAGCAGAGAAAGGGGAGGAAGGGTAACCACAGTGCATTGGCAAACGTGGTGAAGGATGGGATTAGAAATGCAATATGTATTTTCAATAAAGCAGCAGAGTTTAGTCCTGCAATGGAAGTTACATTTAGCATTTTTTACATTCTGTGTTTATGGAAGGTGAAGCTTGAAAACATGCAGCATTTTGAACCTGTGTTGTTTCTGAATTCACAAGAGGGGATAGAGAGTGAAACAGAGGTGTTATTTCTGAGGGAGGAGGGAAATGATCTGTTATTTTGTCAGCTCCCATTGCAGTCGGAGGAAAGCTGATTTGTGCTAATCCACTCTTTGAAGGCTTGGTGTGAACGCACCGGTCTGCCTGAATTTAAATATAGCAGATGCTGTCTGACAGAGGTATGAACATATCATACCGCTGTAACTGCTACAGAAGGTTATATTAACTAAGTTCACATCTCTAACTGGGATTGCATGCTGCTTGAAATGTCATGACGGGCTGGGGAAATGACAAGGGAAAGGTAGAGAATAATCAGCAGCTGCCAGCTGGCTAACTTCAGGGCACACTGCTGTAGTCACGCCTACATGATGAGCGCCATTATGGTGTTAGAGGGAAAAAGGTTTGATCGTAGGTCCCTGCACACCAGGAACACCTATAGGTTCAGCCCTGCCCTTCTGCCAGTGTTGCTATTTAACAATACTGAGCAGTGTGCGGCTATAGCTTTGTATAGCTGGGCCCTCAAAAATCAATTAATAAATCAATCCAGGCCTTTCAGGGAGAGGTGCATAAAGATGGGAAGTTCAAATAAAAGAGGCAATTCAGTTATTTTCAGGCATCTTGCTGCACCCTGTAATTATCTCCTTCATGGTAATTTTCAGTTGCCATAGAGACAGAGAAAATATAATCAATTAAACCACACAGGTTGGACTGCCGGATACTAAATGTTTAAGTAATTATTTAACAGATTAAAGGCAGAATGCATTGTTTCTATGACAAAAAAGAGATTATTATAGTGTTTTTGCACAGGAACATTGCTCTTAAGTTTAAATATCACAATCAAATACGAATAAAAACTCTTGTTTTTATTTTTTTTAAGTTTTACATAATCAAGATAAGCTTGTCCAAGTTTCCTGCCTGGACAGGAAGAAAGATTAATTTAGAAGACAGATAATGATTCAGTTAATGCAAAGGCACTAATTAACCTCCCCATCCTTATTACAACTGCAAATCCTTCCATATGTGATGGAGATTTGTCCACAGAGGTGAAGTGCATGCAGGGAACACGATGTACTGTGAGAGATATTAACATCTAAATCAGTGAAGTGCTCCTCCCCGTGCTTTGCGTTTTCATCTGCATGGTTGTGTGACACATTGTGTCTGCAGGCAGAGCTGGAAAACTGAACAGACCACAGTCACATTGTCAGAGGACACTAGATGACCACAGTGGAAACTTGCCATCAGCGCTTTGAAAGCCTCCCACACACACACACACACACGCAGATGAGCACACACAAACACAAATCCGCACACACACATTGGCCTACACACATCCAGATGCATGCATATACGCAATGCTCCCTCTAACTCTTGCGTCTGATGGGCCAGTGTTGACAGTAGAAGCCACTGATGACTCACCATCAGATAAGTGATCGGCCGGCCTCCTCTGAGTCACCTGAGTGTTTTGATCTCCATTTATCACAGTAATTGCAGTCAAAGGTGGAAGCAGCGGACCGGACCCACCTGTCGTTCTCTGTTTGCCTCTCACTAGGTAAATAAAGTCTTCATTTCGTGTGTTGGCTTTGCACTAAAAGACACAGACATGGCAACCTCCGTTTGTCTCCACAGACAAAGCAAGCCTGAATTACACTATCTGCCAATGCAAAGTCTGCCCATTCATACAATCACTATAATTATGACAGATGATTAATGCCATCAACTGATAGCTCTCCACGTAAACTCTAATAGCAATTTAATGACTTGCATAACAAATGACCCCTGATTTTATGCCACATTTAAGGGTGCATTAGTAACTGGGATGAAGCCTGAATTGGAAAGCTCTTGACAAAAGCCAGACCGTTTAAAAAGCAGACACAGACAGACAGACACACACACACACACACACACACACACACACACACACACACACACACACACACACACACACACACTGCACATAATTTTCCACTGGGTTACTCTTATTTTGGCCATTGTTTTTCGTCTGCTCTCTCATGTGTCCCCTCTCAATTTTCAGCCCCTCCCCACTTTGTTTGAATATTATTACATTTTCCATGTCTGAGGGACTCAAAAATAATGTGTACACAGAGCCACAGCGCCGAGGCACAGTGGCAAAAGCTACATCCGTCAGCTCTCAGATATTTACATAGGCATCACTGACTCCGAAATGAGGTTTTTTGATATATTCTGCTTTTTGATTCCGTGTAGCTGTCTGGATAGCACCACAAATTCACAGTCATGGGGTTAGATTATCAATCATACTCCGGGTATTTGCAACCACGGCACCTCCTGATTATACTGAAAATACGTGTCAACCATATTAAGAGTATTGTCCATCTGTAATACAATGAATACCTAGCAATGTGTTTATTCAGATCAACCAACATGGAAGATTCACGCAATAAGAGGCAGCAAATCCACATTTTACACCCCCCCCACCCGTCTGCACACCTCTGGCTGCTCTACTGGATAATTTTTCTACATTTTATGTCTGTCTGCTCCACCATTCCCTCTAATCCCCCCCTCCTCTCCCAGGCGCCATGAAATGGTGCCTCCATTTTGCTCTGAGAAAGCTGACACAGTTCATTCCCCTCCACCACAGTGGCATTGCCATCCTGCAGAGACACACCTCTCCAGGCTATCAGGTAGATCAGTGCTTTTTTTGTTTTTTCTGGCTTGACACAGGCAGGAACTGAGTGACGCAAATGCCGTGTTGTCAAATTCAGGCTGTCGTCTGTTCATGAACACACACACAGACACATACACACACACACACACAGCCGAGCCAAAGCTGATTGAAGGAGCTACAACTGGAAAGAAGTGCAGGAGCTGTTGTGTGTAAGTGGAGGATAAATCATGTGATGGAGGATTTTATTCATCGACAGGAGGAAAAATCACACACTTGTTTTCAGTTTTCTTTCTGGGCCAGCATGCATTGTGAACATGATGTGGCCAATATACTGTATATATCAAGATTTGTAGGGGGGGGGGGTACACGTGCTGTGGGATGCTGCCATCAAAACTAGGATTTATGCAAATAAGAGAGCATAATAATATATCTGTAGCACTGCAGCTGCAAATTTTGGTAACTGCAGACCTCCTTCATGAACACTGAGTCCTGCTAGTGTTTCACAGCCTTACCTAATGACCCGGACATTTTTTAGATGACAGAAACATTGCCCCAGTGTTTCTGCCATTCAGGCCAGTCCTGCAAAATTCAGTGTTTCATGCTTTGTTTGGTCCTTTTAGAGAATAGCATGCTATATCGTGTGCATGTTTTGACTGAGGAGGCCCAGAGCCAGGCGTGCATCGCTCTGTGGGGGCGACAGTTAACTGGTAAATGAGGTTAACTCCAAGAGACAGCGCCCTGTCGGGTCAAAACCATGCCTGGGTAGTGGTGAGGATGTCACAGCAAATATGTCACAGACACGGGAAAACAGCAGGGAACGTGCTGAGTTGTGTTCCTCCATCTACTCATATTCACAGTGAGAGGGCCGAGCCGAACCTTTATCCCTCTGTCTCATGAGCCGCTCCTCCACCGGAACAAAAAAAAAAAAGGCCTCCCTGATCAAACAAGGCGAGAAAAACTGAGAGCAAAAACACAGCAGCAGACTCGTTCAGCACCTTGACACCTTTCTGAGCAAGCTGTATGTAACATATAGAGACGGCTGCAGAAACAAAACCCATTTGTCTTGTGTTTGTTCTGCCGAGATGAAAGCAGCAAGCCTTGCAACAGTAATGCTGTAGCAATTTTCTTTTTTTAACATTACGATATCATTTCAAAGAGAGGCCTCCAGGACACAGACAAACATTGCTTCGAAACTATTTGGAGAAGAAATGTAATGAGCATCCACCAAAAAAAAAACCAAAACAAAACAAAAAAAACACAGCTCATGGCTAGACTTCAAATTCATTCTCCTATATTAAAAACAAAATATACGAAAGTAGCTGAGGGAATGGAAGATATTGGATGATAATTTAAAAAAATTTTGATTTTAACAACCTGCCTTGGATGTGTAACAGCCAAGTCGTCTTTTTCAGGTTGAGAGAGGAGGAGCCGCAGTAGCAGATGGGTGCGGACTTGCCATCAGCTGGGTCATCTTGACAGTAGAACAATGTGTGCTGTCTTGTGTGGCCAGGCCCTCACCCCCGCTGAATGGCAATTAGTATTGGAAATAAAGCAGGGCAACCACATTTAACCTCCTTTATTGGCTGCTGCATCCTATTTTGCCTTTATCTCTTGCTCTGTTGTCACAAGGAATCCAGTTCAAATTGTTAGAGATCAAAGTTTTATCTTTAGTTTTTTTTCGTTGCTACTTTAGAGAGTATTTGAGAGTGAGAGGCAACAAAAGATCCCAGATTAGGGCGTAACTATGAGTTATGGGATAATAAATGAATCACACTGGATATTTCTGGTAGGGTTTTTGGCCACACTGACGCTGAAGATTGCAGATAGACTGTCCTTACCAGAAGAACAGAACTGATCATTTTTTCAAATGTTAAAAAAAAATAAATAAATAAAAAAATCGATTTTTATGTTTTCCGGACGAGCGACCTTTGGTGTTCATTTGAATAATGACTGTCCTCTCTCAAGAGGAAGTTATAGTGCCACAAAACCTCTTGGGGAAGAAGTTGTGGTGGATGGTTGGGCGTTTTCGCCATAGTTTACTTCCCTTTTCACACCAACAGTCATTGTTGGTTTCCATTGACCATGACCATGATGTTTGCATAACTATGTAGTTTTAGACAATCTCAAACCTCAACCATAGAAGTGGGAGAGGAAAAATCCTCATATGAATTGTTTTTTAAATGGTTTTTGGAAGACACTGGCAAACGCTTTATTAGGTTATTGAGGTATCAGTAGTTTTATAATTGGTTTTCAATTGGTTTTCTAACAGGTTCGAGAAATGCTAAATTAGGCTGCACAATATTCCACTTGTGTACTGAAGACTGAATTCATATTCCAAAGGGCTACAGCAAGTGTTGAACTGTAATTAAAGATCAAAATTATAATATTTACATATTTACATACGAATAGAGGCAAACATATATCCAGCTGGTAATTACTGCAGGAGATGAAAACAACTTTAATAGTAATAATATTAATAGATAGTCCTCATGCATGAATTACACAAGAGGAGGTCTGTACATTGGTGGTCTCCCATAGATGGGCACTTACTGAAATTATTCCCAGGCTCTTGTGTGCACACTGTGAAGAACGCCGCATGACGCTTATATGCAAATACAGCTCCCAGCACTTCCAAAGATAGGCCAACTGGTGCCAAGATATCTGTGATTAGGGCGGGCAGGTGACAAGAACAGAAAATAGAACTATGGGAGTGGGCTGGTTCGCTGTGCCCGCACGCATGAACAGAAAAGTGGAAAATTGCTGTATTTAATGTTATTTCACTCGAGCGTCCGCATATGCCAATCTGTTTTTCAGTGACCTAGAGTCAGCAATGCACAGTCACATCAGCCAAAGGCTAAACAGCAAGATGCAGTTTTTATGTGGAGATGTGTGACCACAGTGGATGAAGCAATTACTTGCTCATTTTTCATTGCTGTCTTCAGCAGCCTTATCTCTATACCTTTTTCATCCTTTCCCTTCATCCATGATCCCCGCCCCCCTCTCTTTCTCTTTCCCTGTAGTTATTCTATTTCACAATTTGTCATGCTGCAACGACAGGCTGAGGCAACGGCCACTATGCTAGTGCCTGTGAGCTGAGCCTCTCATGGGCTGAGATAAAGCTAAGCTGACAAGTGGGTTCAGCTGCGTCACAGCGTCCTTTGAAACATTCTCAGAAAAGGGAGAAAATTAAGGCAAGGCATGTTCCTCCAGAGGTGGCTCCCTTTACACTTCACCCCTTGGCTCCTCCTGGTACGCAGCTGCTGGCTTTTGCCTCGGGGCTGCTTCTTCAAATAATGCTACGTTCATGTTGCAAACCAAACATGAAGGCAACGAAACAACATATTCACCCTGAGGTCACGAGTATAAAAACCATCCGGCCAAATGTGTACTGAACAGGCGTAGATTTAACAAGCACAAGGTTTTTATTTTACTGAGATTTCCACATTTCTACTGATGAACTTCAGTGTGTAGGCGAAGCCAAAGCTCCTGAGCTAGTGCTACATATTCATCTTAGAAATATAATCCTCACTTAACACACACACACACACACACACACACACACACACACACACACACTCTCTCTCTCTCTCTCTCACACACACACACACACACACACAGACACACACACACAGGTGATCCAGAGGAAAGCTTCCTTAAGAACACCACTGACTCTCTGGTGGATAAATCATCATCTCCCTCTCGTGTTTCTTCCCCCACACAGTCTTTTCTTTCCCTGAATGCCCATCCCCCCCCCCCTTCAACTGAAGAGTGCCCTGGTAAATAATTGAGGCATTTTCCCCCTCTGCGACTGCAGCTTTCATGTTTTTTGGGGGTTTTTTTGTTGTTGTTTTTTTTGCATTTTCTGGGTCTCACCAATATTTGGTTATTCTGATTTAGAATTATAAAGTGAGAAACATTGAGAATATATTGTATGTGCGGAATTATTAATGGTTGATACTGCATACAGCCTATGTATCAGAATACAAGAATCCTCATTGGTTGGATCCAAGGGAAAAAAACAAATGCAAATATAGGTCTCTACATAATGAACTAGCTAAACTATCATTTCAAATCAGCATGTATCTGTAATTTAACATTTGATTTCCCCTATTTGCCTCTGATTTCATTTTGAAAAACCACTTTTCCAGACATGTGGGCTGGCCAACCTAGCCAGATATAATATATATGACATATGGTGCCTGTTCCAGATATTAAATATGCAGCCTTGAATTAAATGATTCAAATGAGGAATCCGTGTTGTTGAGTTTCCCCTAATAATGCAAGCTACTCCTGTTCTGCTAGATCAGATCCCATAATTATACGGAGGAGTTCATAGAGATGATGTGATTTTCGCAGAAACATTGTGCAGAAATATGTCTCCACTAATGACTGAAAACAAGATACAAGAGAGCTAATCTAAGATGCAGTAGCCGAAACCGTTGAGAGCTATAATGAGGTGTTTGCTGACACCTGCTGTCGCAAAGCATGAACTCACTTCTCTGTGAATGACTGATGCTGATATCACTAGGAAACACTCATTACCTCTGCAGAGGAGGTTATGATTTCACCTGTCTGTTTGTTTCTTTGCTTTTCAGCAGGATTACGCAGCAAGAACTCAACCGATTTGCACTGAACTTAATGGAGGGATGGAGCATGGGCCAGGGAAGAAGCCTTTAAATTTTGGCTCAGATCCAGATAATTTACAATGAATTTGAGTATTTTTCTCTGAAGTACTGTGTATGTTGTTTGATCTGTTTTGATTTCCAACTGGTATGAGCTGTGACAACAGTGTCAGTGTGAGTGACACTGCAGAAAGACAAGTAAACTGCTGCAGGTTTATCTTGAGCATCTTTTTTTTTATAAATATTTGAATATTTACATCCATCCATAAAAATCATAAACATAAAATAATTCAAATCTATATAAAGGGAAGAAACAGAAGTCAGTCAGAGAGCTGCATCACATGTGACTCACTCATTTACACCAATCAAAAGTCAAACCGACACATAAGAAAGGAGGACAGTTAAAACCAGACATAAGGCAAAAGGGCTTAAATGGTAAAGGCCTGAGATTAAAATCTTTTTAAATGTGTAGTCATTTCAAACTTAACCCAGGAGAAAATAAAAACATAAACTCCAAATTCCATAATGATGGATGAAAACAAAACCACATGATGGATCTGTGTGAACTCCAGCTCAAACTTTCTTTTTCTCGCTTTTGTGTCAGACTATATCGCAGGTGATAACAGTAAGAGCGACAAAACCGAACATTATTCACCTTTGGCTTTTTAGTGCAAACTAGGATGACTTTGAACAGCAAATAAGACTCAACTAAGGCTTCATTCTGTTTGATGTTGAGACGTACAGTGTGCCTAAATTATATAATACATTCATATAGTTATAACTATCTGACCAACTTTCTCCTCAACGCTCCGTCTCTCTTAAATGTGCAATTCAGCATGCAGTAGTGGCACTTGAATATAAATAAAACTTTTGTAAATTAAAAATAGTTCCAGTGAAGCAACTTACAATCATATGGGGAAGCTTTTCTGTATCATGGTGTGCTATTAATGTTTTATGCAAGTCAGCTTGAGAGTTAAACAACTTCCTTATTCTCTGGTACAGCGGTCCTCTTAATTGTCTGTTGCAGCAGGCTCTGACATCTCCCCCGTCATAATATTGGCTGAGAGTGAGGTTTCAGAACTAGTACCTTGCATGTCTGAGCTACTTGTGTCACCCAGGTTTTCTGTGGTGACTCCAGGGCCAATGAGGTCGTCTACAGCCTGTGTACTTTGAGGGGTTGCAGTGATCAGGTCAACAGCATCTTCGTGCTCAGTTTTCTGGATGTCTGATTCTTCGTCCTTCTCTGGAGATGAAGGTCTTTGGGAAACGGACAAGTTATCTGTAAAAAGAAAATAAGTGTAGTCAAAAGAAAAATCCTCCTCGGGATACAAAATTATAAACTATCAATCAATAATGTTTGGAGGATGCTATGTAATGAAACGTTGTGATTTACGCTTCTGTTACACCCTATTAGGTTGTTTAATAATCCTCTGCTGTTGCTACTTTAGTTGTGCTGCAAACAACTTATCAAAGCCATTTTTTTCTTCATTTGGTTCAACTGTTTTTATCCTGCAGGAATAGAAACTAATAAATAAACTAAGAGATTAAATGAACCCAGAAATGTGAGGCGAAAGCTGGTTTCAATTCTTGATTTTTCTTTTCCCACCAGGTGGCATTGAATACCTGTAATAGCCATATTAAGCTGCACAATATAATCACTTGTAGAGGGTGTAGAGGTACTTACCCAAGCTACACTGATCACCAGAGTCATCTCCATAATTAGCAAGCATGGACGTCTGGTCCATGTCATTGCTGGAAACCATGTCTGATAAGTCTGGAGTCCTTGCTTCGGGTATGTTGGAAATATCTGTGATTTGCATAGAACAAATGTGCGTGAGAACACCTAGATCAGACACCAGAAACTAATTTGTGCCTCTTAAAATTAGATGTGGTTACCTATGTCTACAGCTGGCTGCGTGGGTGAGGTTACAAACAGGTCCTGCACAAATCCTTTGCTTTCATTCAAGCTTGTTTCACTGACACTAGAAAGGCTACATTCAGCCGCAGAAGGCACCTGAAGAAAGAGAAAGCGTGTTTCAGACTAAACTCAACAAAAGGTCTCTATCAAGAACATTTAATGAATGAAACAAAGAAAGATGTGATAACCTGTACCTCAGTGTGGTCACCTGCAGCCAGCTCTTCACTGACGTCAGTGACCGTGGACTGCAGATCACTTTTGTTCTGGTTGTTCGGCTGAACTTGACGAGTTGGGATCCTGTGCAAGTAGCCGTAGCCGATACCACAGCCTAGGCTAGAATGTAACACAAAGAAGACAAAAGTGACGCAATTAGAAAATGGCGATATGTTATTAATATGCACCTTAATTTGAAGACAAAATAAATGCCCACCTTCCCTCTCCTCCCCATGCTCCATTGGGAGTCACCACTACCTCTCTGCATTGATCAGACTGTATGTTGTACACCAGCAGCTTCAGAGGTTTCCCCTCATTGGCTTCAATCAATGAAAAGAAGTCTTCTGACTGCAGGGGTTAAAAAAAACAATTCATAATTTACAGTATAATTTGTTCAGTTGTTTATAATGAATAAGAGCAAAATAAACAACAAGAAAGCTCACATCCTGTAACACCTGGTCGGCTCCCACAATGAAGTCATCATGTGCAATAAGTCCAGCCAGTGCCGCAGGAGAATTCACTTCTACATCCTAAAAATGGGGGAAAGAATGCTATGAAGATATTTTTATCTTAAATAATTGAAAATGTTCAGTATGTGGGATTTTACGTTTGAGAATATCACCCAAACTTACAAGAGTATGATGCAACTTTTTTTATTTTTATAGTTAGGCTCTTTGGCAGAAAATTAGGTATATTTGGATTTGAAGCCTACTACTCCTTTGTCTTTTATTTTCTTAACAAAAATACTAAAAGAAAATGTGGTGACTATTTCCCCACAGTGGGCAGTAAACTGTTTTATATCAAGGCCAGGCCTTACCAGGCACAATTTAAACAAAGAAAGATAGACTTGACTTACCAAGACATGCCACACGTTCTCATTGGCTCCTTCAAAGCTGCAGAAGCGGACGCTAGCCCCCAGCAGACCCTGACCACCCCACATGTTACTGGGTGTCACCTCCAGTTCCCTCACCCGCTGGGTTTTAGAGTTGTACACTTCAAGTTTCACTGCTTTTTCTACATTGGCTTTTAGGAGATCTTTCAGCAAGTCACTCTCTTTATTCTGGTGAGACAGAGAAATTTTGAACAACCCAGCTGTGACAGCACAGACATGACGAAACCGAATTTCAGGTAAAAGAACATGAAATGAGATTATGTCAGCAGACCATATGGCCATGTTTCCTCCTGAGACTGGAGATACAGGCCTGATGTTTAAATTTTATTGTAAGCAAGAACAAATTGGCTTTCTTATTGGGTTAGCAGTACAACACAGAACAGAAGTACACACATCATAATAAATAATGTTTAAAAATATCTAAAATCATATCAAAGCAAAAGAAACAAATCCACAGCAAGTCAAAACCAAGAAGTTTATCTTTGCTGTTTCATGTATGACTTAAGGAAGTTGACACACATCTAGCTCTACTGAGCTAAAGGTAAGGTCTCAACATTCCTCTGCAGGGATAGGACTTTCATAAAAAGTCACCATTATGCAAACACCTTGGGATTAATAGCTACTTGGTGGCATGTTTTCAAAGGATCATGCCTTCTGTCCCTGAACTGGATAAACAAGTAGAGCCAAAACTGATCACAGAAAAGGTCCTTGTCATGCAAATGGTTGACAATATTAATAATAATAATAATAATAACAACAAACGAAATAATAATAATAATAATAATAATAATTTAATCAATTTGCTAATTTCATCATATGAAATCATCGTTTTTGTCACGCAACCCACTTAATTCACATGCTACCCATACAACCTACTGTTTATCATTTGGTAATATTGTGGTATTTGGCCTGGGGACATGTCAAAGGTACTCTTGACTTTAGCATCATAGGTGTCTACTCACAAGTCGGGTATTTCCTATAGAGAGGATGAAGTCAAAGAAGGGCTCCAGACCAGACTTCAGAGCCGGGGAGTCCTCTTGAACCTGAAACATTTGAGATTTATTTCATTTTATTTCACACACAGTACAGTTATTATTGTCGCCCCCGTGTGTCAACTAAAGATATTGCAGTGGGCAGAATTTGGGGCTTCTCAATGCGAGACATCACACAGCAGGTGCTCCTCACATATTGAATAAGCTGATGTATTAATGCTAGTGCTAGTATCTGTTTCTGCAGTGACTAAACAATTACAGTCGCAAGCAAATTTGGGTGTGTGCCAGATGCCACCTCATCATGGGCGGACACCATTAAAGCTGACGATTGTTTTACGAGTTATTACAGTTAAAGAGTAACCTGTCAATTGCCAAACACCTATTGCGTGTCTTCATATAAAAATACAACAATGTCTGTTCAGGATTAACATAGTTAGCATAAGATTCAAACAGTGAGCGAAACGAGGGCTGTGCATAACCTTGTACTACGCTACAACGTACCCCGTGGACATGATATCCACTATTAGTTCCACCGTCCGACAAAAACGAGCTCTGCGGTAGCCCCATTGCTTTTAATAGTTCCGTTTGACAAGCACGAACTAAATGTCACTGAGGTAGAGTAATGTTAGAAGGCATTACTATGAGCTACACAGCTGATACCAGCTAGCTAGCGCCAACAGCTGAGGCAGGTTAACAGCAGGCGCCGGAGGACTAGGCAAAGCTAATAAATAGAGATGCCAGAAAAATCGATCCCCAACTGGGCTTGATCTCCATGATGCTATCACGCAAACTGCGTTCGATTAGCTCTCCTTGCCGGCGCCTGCTACGTGGTTGCCTAACAACAGGCAACGCTGGTGTACAATATACACAATCTCATTCATGAATTTGGATATTTAATAAAAAAAAGAAGATGTAAACACAAATAGATGTGACAGTTTGTGGCCTTACATGGAAAATGTTTGAGGAAACATAAACAGATTTGTTGAAAAATGTTTTAATTGTTTTAAAATGATCTGATTTCCCATATTTAATTAGCATACAAGAATAATAACCTTTCTCAGCCTATCACCAAAGAAAGGGAGCATTTTATATTCAGCTACAGTTACCACTGAATATTGTATTAATTTGAAGATCTGGAAAGAACAAGTTCTGTCAGGAATATGGACTGCGCCCTCATCTACACACAGGTCTTATGTGTTCTGGCAGAACTTAATCTCCAGTTTACTTTAAAGTCACACTTACTACTGAAATCACTCACCATATTCCCACAAAACATAATAAAAACGATAACTTTGTTTGTATAGCACGTTTTGTGTAGAGATGCATTCAATGTTAAGCAGATAACTAAAACTTTATATTTAAATGGATTGTATTTTTAGAAATGTATATTTATTTGATTTTATAAACTGCTACCTCCAGATATTTCTATATGTAATTGGATATGCATATAATTATTTATGCTTGTGTTACATAATTACACATCTGTATCTTTGACTGAAATAAGAATAGTCCTCTTGTTTACAGCATGGGGTTGAATAAGGTCAAACTCTATCAACAGGCTGTGGAATTATTTTTTCTATTCATTTGCTGTTGATCAGTTTAGACAGTTATCTCTAGGAAACTTTCCAGCCTCGCTCTTTACAGATGGTTCAGCTGACTTTGCCTTCACATGAATGCACCTGCACTTTTCTCACCATGATAAGAAATGTGAGCTTTACTTTAAAAACCTAATTCCCAAATTGAAAAAATGTAAATATAAATATAAATATAAATGCAAATATATTGACAGTATAACTATATGCATTTTGAGATAGCCTATATATATTTATATATATATATATATATATATATACATATATGGTTGCTGACTACCACACTTTCCCTAATTTGTTCCAATATGGCATGACATAGAGTACATTCGATCTGGAATAATCCGTATCAATTGCTGATATTGGCAGGAAACTTAATGGTTGCCTAATACTTGCTGAAGGACTTCCAGTCTCAAACTGATATAAATAGTTAGAAGCGAACTGCATTTATCCTGGACTGCTCCAACATGATTTGGTTTGTGGCTTTTCTATCCTGCATTGGTAAGCTTTTCAAGAAATACATCACCATTTTCAACAACACTAGACTTTTTAAGTGCTGTTGTTGATTTAAAAAAACAAAACAAAAAAACAAACAAACAGTAATTTTACCATTGCACACTCTGTTTATGTTCACATGTACACCAAAGGGCTGATTTGTGCTGAGGCACCCTTCAACCATAACGTGCACAATGAGAGGGTCATAGGAGGCCACGATGCTAAACCCAACACCTGGAGATGGCAGGTAAAACCTACAAACACACACACAGTGATTCTCTACTGTTGCAGTATTGGAAATGACTTGATTAAAATCATGTTCTGCATTTGAGGTACTCAAGTGCTTTTGTTTATAATGCTGCTGTGGAATTTTCTTATTACTTATTGAACAAATTCATTGAATATCGCTGGTCTTCTCGTCCTAATCATACAGAATGATCTCTGCAATAACACGAAATCCTCCACCTGTGTGTATTTGGTCTCTGTTTTCTCTCAGATCTCTCTCCAGATGGACTCATACAATGACGGATCATACTACCACCTCTGTGGAGGAACTCTTATTGATAGTTTCTTCATCATGACTGCAGCTCACTGTATCCTCAGGTAGGGGCTGCGAGTGGTTCTTGTTGGCATCAGTATTCACCTATCACTTGTACATTTTCACATGCATTTGTGATTATTGTAAGTAATATTGTGTTTTTGTTTCATATGTCCCTGTCAGCATGGAAGCTAGTCAGTACCGTGTGGTGGTGGGTGAGTATAACCTGTATGAGTATGACGGCAGTGAGCAGTTCATCCGTGTGGAGAAGATTGATGTCCATCCTCAGTGGACTGGCGACCTTGCCAAAGGGTAAAGCTACAGCAATTGCATTTGCCCTAGGGAATAGTATCACAAGTGGGGACAACAACTGGGAGCAAATACTGTATTACCACTCTCCCTCACAAGTGGATGGGATGGTCAATTTTAAAAGTGCTTCGTCAGCCACAGGGCTATCACATATTAATTACACTTGCACTTAAGCTTTTTTTTTCACACCCAGGAGTTTGCTGCTACATGATACAATTATATGTTTTTATGTTTCTCTTAGGAATGACATTGCTATCATGAAACTGGCTAATCCTGTGTATGACAATGGCTACGTGGCTGTTGCTGACCTTCCCGCCCCTCAGCAGATGCTGCCTCATGATTTCATCTGCTACATCACCGGCTGGGGCCTTATGGACTGTGAGTAGACACACACACGCACACACACACACACACACACACACACACACACACACACACACACACACACACACACACGTTCAATAAAGAAATTCCTACTCTCTCTCTCTTCGCAGACTCAGGGAGTGTCCCTGCCGTCCTCCAGGTGGCTCCCATCAATGTGGTGGAGCATTCGGTCTGCTCCCAGCCGGAATGGTGGGGCAGCATTGCTCTGAGATCCATGGTGTGTGCTGGAGGGGATGGGATCATTTCAGGTTGCCAGGTACAGTATACAAACGCACGCATCTGCCTCATGCAAGGCAGTGTCGTCATGAAACCAGTTTGTCTCAACTCAATCAGATATTATCATTCTCGCAACAATACCAACGTTACTAGGAATTATCATTGCCACGGTAACACCCGGCAGATAACTGGCTAAGGTGTATAAAAGAGGCTGAGTGAGAGGTAACATCCTACTTCTCACTGCATGGTTCTTAAACCCACTACTTGTGTCTGCTCTTATTGCTACCCGTCTCAGGGCGACTCTGGAGGTCCCCTGAGCTGCTACACTGACGGAGCTTGGAGAGTCCACGGTGTCGTCAGTTATGGTCCATCTGGCATGTGCAACCAAGTGACTAAACCCACCGTCTTCACCAGGGTCTCCTTCTTCCTGGAATGGATCTTTTCAGTAAGCCTCCTCTATAGCCTCTATGATGTGATTCAGAATATGTCTCCATATTTCAGTTGCCTGACTTTTCTTTCTTTCTTTGTATGCTTTCCTCAGGTCACACAGGGTTATTAGATGACACAGTGTTTTGCCCAAACCATCAAATGGAACCTGTGAAATAAAATTCATCTGCCTTTAAGTCATTTGTGTTTGATATGCAGTAGGTGTTTGGTTGTAGTTCTTAATTCAGCCAAAGGGTGGCGAAAGTGCCTCATGTTTACACTTGGCACTCAGACTTTGATGCATTTCTTGGAGCTCCTGTACTTTCTCACAGTCTTTATTTTCTAATTGGATGCATTTTTCTTTTGTACTTTGCTTACAACCAGCACATCTGCAAACAGGGCCACAGTTAAAGGGGTCACAAAAGTAGGAAGGTTTACAATCTGACCTTTCTAGTTCCAAGTCCAAGAGGATGGAAAATTCTTGGGATTGGACCTCCATTAGCTAAAAAGGCTGAAGTAACATGGAGGTAAATCTTTTTTTTTTGATGTATCAAAGAAAGCTAAAAAAAAAATCTTGAAACATCCACTGAAAAGAACCAAATTTTCTTAATTGTGACCAAATGTGAGCTATGTGCAGTCACAGGCCCGACATTTCCTCCTTGTCTGGAATCTCGGGGCCATATGTTTGTGGTGGTAGTCAGGAGGCTACAGCATGACATCACAAGAAGTGGGTGTTTTTCTCTTAACCATGGAGACCAGAAACCACAGATGAATTCCAGTGGTTTGCACAAAAAAAACACATAAAGAATGCCATTTCAGTGCATATGCTGTGAACTGTATATCGCCTTTAATGGTATAGAAAGACGACAATAAAATGTACATAAGATGGTAAAAAAAGCAACTGTATGGGCACATTTGCTTGTCCTCTGCCTCTAAATCTAAATGGCATGAATGCATCAGAGGTTTATTATGTGGCATTAAGTTGATTCCCCATTCACATTAATAATTTTATGACCTGTAAGATTTATCTTGCGAGTCTTTGGAAGAGCCTGACCCTTAGGTAGGGAACCACAACGCAAAACAACACACTGTACAAAGCAGCTAAAACTAGCTCCACCTCAATCATCTACGACAGTGAAATGCTTATTCTTATTCATTATGCATTACATCAGTAACACTAATAATTCATCCATCTATTCTATCCATTCACCGCTTATCCTTGTAGGGTTGTGGGGGCAAACAACCACTTGCGCACACATTCACACCTATGGGCACTTTAGAATCGCCAATTAACCAAATGTGCATGTCTTTGGCCGGCGGGAGGAAGCCGGAGCACCCGGAGAGAACCCACGCAGGCGCAGGGAGAACATGCAAACTCCGCACAGGAAGGCCCAAGGCCCACGGTTCGAACCCAGAACCTTCTCGCTGTGACGCAACAGTGCCAACCACTGCACCACCATGCCACCCCTAACACTAATAACATCATATAATAATAATAATGATGATAAACCAGTCTCAGGGAAAACTTTACGGTAACTTTCGATGGAGGATCTGAATACTTCTTCCACCGCTGCATATAACAAAAAACAGCATATGACAAACAACAGAGTCAAGCATTTAGAAAATGTTTTTTTTTTTATTATTATTTGGAGGGACAGGCTGTCAAAATGGCTTAGATGAAAGAAACTGTTTTTGAACAGCAGGTTAAAGTGTGAATATGTAAAAAATAAAGCAGCTTTGTTTGCTCTGCAGGACCATTCAAGCAGAAATATGTACAACACAAAAGGCAAAAAGTAAGACACGTTCTTTGAAAATAAAATTAAAAAAAGCTGTACTGTAATACATTACATTGATAAAACACTCACTGTTGCCATTTCTTCATGAGAATTGATGTTTTGTACAAGAGAAACAAATGTTTGCTTGCAAAAATCAGTGCCCTCTTCATGGCATAAGAACATGTATTGGATGGATTTGAAAGTAATCAAAAAGGCAAAAAGCGAATAATACATTTCCAATGTGCACTCTGCACTTTTCAAAGTATACAATTAATTAGAACAAGTTTTAACAAACAGGACCTGCATGCATAATTTCTAAAGGGTCCAGAAAGGCTGTTGAAACAGTTGTAGAAAGGGTGAGATATGTACATCAACTCTCTAGTGTCCCTCAACACAGGTGACAGCACAATCACCTTTGAAAGGTCTTGTCCTGTAATTAATGAGGCAACTCTTCGATTTGCAGGGTTTTGCGTGTGCGATAAAAATTGTATAATATATGCAGTTTTTATCCACAAATCCCTTTACATGTGTAATTTATAACATGTTGTAACCCAAGTCACAGACTTCCAAAAAATTCAGAGTACAATCAAATTGATCTGTTTCAATTTACTCAGTTTTAGTGGCATTTCGCTAAGATATCTAACCATAAGACTGCCTATGAAAAATACTTCAGAATGCTAGAGAGCAATAACCTTCATAAGTATACATTTCTCTATAATTCATATATTACAAAGGTTGTCCCGGATTGAAAATTACTCATTTTGATTTCTTAATAAAATATTCAATTTGTCAGTGATTAGAATTCTTTTGTCAACCTACATAAATTAGTTACAAAATATTAGTGTAATTTTCTATGGTTACATTATAGGCAGCAATACAATAGACCCATAATTTAGTTTCAGTGATTAGGGAGATTCCACAGTTTTCAGTCCCAAAGCTTAAATGGAAGCACTGTGCACACACCATTTGCAGGCATGGCTCCCCTGATAAGCAGGCACATCCAGTAAACTTCACAACAGCCCATTTTTATTGCCAAAAAGTCTTAAATTAAATAACTAATGAAATAATGACATAATAACTTACTAAAAAAAAAAAAAGTTAAATGTATAAGAGAATAGATATTAAATACTTTCTGATGGACTTGTGGTCCCATTTCCCATACCAATGCCTAAACGTGATATGGAAAAAAGGAAGGAAGATTGCACTGTCTGGTGAAAATAACCACAGTGCTTCTTGAGTGAAAGTAGGCTTTATCAGAAATAAATAAAAATTAAAATCATAAAAGGAAATAATTTAAAACAAAGGTAATAAAGATAATACAGCTACAGATTTTAATGGTATGAGCCATTATTTCTAGATACCCAGCTCATAAATAAGAAACTCCATAATTTAGCGTTGAACTGTTGAATCGACCCCACACAACCAAAACAATGCCTATTCATACATAACTATTTTCACAGATAAAGTGCTGACCGAGGAGCTTTTAGAGGGATTTTCTTTTTTGTACCATATAAGACCCTTGGGAGAGATCTTGAGGAGAAAGAGTCCACTAGCTTCAGGATACAACACAGGGAGGACCCCCACCTACTCAAGTCACCTGGGTGTAAAGCCCACAGGGAGGACATGAACAGGACTATGTTGTGATTTGACTCTGGGTTTCATATGAAGGCCATCACAGCAATGGTCACCATACATTGCCTCCAAAAGCTAGAAAGCTAGAAAAAAATCCCTGAGGTGCACATTCAGCTGTGTTGAGATACCCAACCTGGCCCCATTAAAAAGTTGATTTCCTGTTTAGCATATGGTTGGTGATCTTAGTTTGGTTAAAAGAGCTTTCTTAGGAATTGAGAGCCATCATTGGTTTTCTATGGGCCTGGTCAAATTGATCTCTATTCAGTATCTTTTCACTTTTAACACTAGCTGCCATCTCACACAGCATTAATCCCAAATTGCTTTGCTAACATTTTGAAGGCAAGTCTGGAATTTAAACATTTATTAGGCAAGAGGGAAATCACAGCTTCCTCTAAAATCAAACATGTTGACATTGACATCTTATGTGCATGATCAGTCCACTCCCAACCCCCCCCCCCCCTTTTTTTTCCCCCACTTGCACTGTCCAAAGATTTTCACGTTTTGTCAAACTTTCACAGACTCCATCACAGACAATTTCATGGCTTCCTCCAACAGCTGATTGTCTGTAAATGTGGCAGGGGGTTCGGGGACGGACTCTGAAAGGCCAATCAGTGACTCCAGGAGGCAGGTCCCGGGGTCATTAGCCGCAGGGAAGCTGGGGTAACTAGGCAACTGAAACTGAAAAAAGTTGTCCATGTGTTCGTACTCCTTGAGGGAGTTGTAGAGCGAGCTGGACCCCAAGCAGGGGAAACCGTCAAAGAACTCCAGGTCCGACTCCGAGGAGAGGCTCAGGTCCATGTTGTAGCTCGCCGAGCGATCGATGGTAGGGGAGGGTGTGTGTGGCACGCTACTGCTATGGAATAGGGCATTTCCCTGGTTGGCGTTCTCATCCAAAAGTTCTGAAATGGCTGTTGCTCGATTGTCTGTGTGATCGTCTGCAGAGTCCAACAGTGGGGCGTCTATATTGTCATTCTCGTCTGCAAAGTCCACCATGCTAAAGCTACTAAACGTCTCTGTAGATGGCTGCTGTTGCTCTTGCCGTTGATCCTGGCAGCAAGTGTCTTTACTGTTCTTATCCCCACCGTCCCTGCTACTTCTCGAGCAGTTCTCTGTTTCGCTGAAGCTGAGGATACGGCTCAGCCCTTTCTCGTCCACATCCAGCTGGGTTCGGTGCTCACACGGGCTCTCGCCTGCCTCAGAGTCCTCACTCTGACCCGAGGAGTCTGATAAGTCCGTCATGTCGCTGCTGCAACTGTTCTCTCCAGCTGCCGCCAGTTCTGAGCTAAAGGGGAAGGAGGGCGCCGCCGGTACGGAGGCAGAGGCCGCCGTTGTGTTCACCTCCTCCTCCTCCTCTGTGCTCGACTGCTCCTCCAGCCTCTTCTCCAGCTCCAGCTTCATGATAGTGTGGATGTAATGCGTCTGTACCCTGGTGGAGTTGAACTCGATGCGACCCTCTGTGTTTCCGCAGCCGTCCTTGGTGCAGCCACATGGAAAAGAGGAATGATCCATCTGTAAGAAGGAGAAGAAACAGTCAAATTGATTGTCATATACATGTAACATAAACCCCCAGCTGTATTGTGTTTGGGTGTTGTTTTTATCCGACCTCTAAATCCACCTGAGCATATAGTTTTAGGGGATTTTCAGCTCTCACCTGACATTTGATGCCGGCGAGGCTGCAGCTACACGTCTCTGGCTCGCAGAAGCCCTGGCAGTCGCAGCCGCAGTTCTCCCTGGAGATCCTCAGCTCATGTAGCTGCCTCTTCTCCTCCTTGTCGATCTTCTTCACACCGGCAGCTTTGAGCAGCGCGTAGCGGCGTTTCGACGGGTAAGGCTGGAGGAAAGAGCCTTCGTCGAGGTTGGCCCCGCTAATGTCGATGTCCTGCTCGGGGATGTCGTCCACCGTCAGCTGCTCCGCCTCCTCACTCTCCTGGGTTCCGTTCTTGGTCAGCTAGAGAGAACAACGGGAGCGTGTTTAATTGTCACACTGGATAACGCCATGATTTTAGAACTTCACGGGTGTCTGAGCAACTTTGCTTACCTTTAATTTGAGAGCTTCCAGCTTCTCCTCCCTGAGTCTGTTGAGGAATTTTTCCCGGCGTAGAAGCCGCTGCTCCACAGCAAACTCCGCAAGCGTGTATGTGCGGAGCGCGCTGTGGCGCTGCATCATGCCCAGAGTGCATCCTCCGCGACTGGGAACACTGGTGAAGCCTTGGCACCGAGGGAAGAAGAACACCGTCACCTGGTCAAAGGTCACATTGCCCCGCCGTGGTCTCTTGGCTTTCTTAAGGATGGATGTTGCTGTGGATGGAGAAAGCACAGACTTAGAATACTTTTTTTTTTTAAAAAAGAGAATTGACTGTCACTGCAATAACTACTGCTATGTGCCACTAGATGGCAGAATGCCCCATCACTTGAATTCCTCTCATGTGTGCAAACCCTGCTGAACAGACTGTAAAAGGACACCCCTCTGATTCATTGCCCTAGTCCTCAACCAAGCCTTATCATGTACCCAATTAAACAACACTGCTAACAGGAGTCCAGCACACTTACATCCTGTAAAGTGAAATCTAAACTTGCAAGAATCCTTCCAGCTTTGTTTCTTGTCCTACTGTGTGACACACACACACACACACACACACACACACACACACACACAAAAAAAAAACACCCAGCCCAGGAATTTCCCTTTGGTGGCCAGCACAGTGGAGGAAGCAGAACTGCCAGGATCACAAACCAAGGAGAGTAAAAGGCTTGAGGCTTCCGGATGGGGTGGAGGATGGAGGGTGGAGGGTGGAAGCAGAGCTCTCAGGACAGGAATAAAAACAGCCCACCCTGTACTCCCTGACCAGCTGACAATCCCCACAAAAAAGGACCAGTAAAGTCACAATAGAGTCAAAGGTCCTTTCTCTGTTAAAAACATTCAGGACCAACAGCAGCCAGCCATCTTTCTATACCCAGACAAATACAATAAAACCATATGGGAATCAAAGTGGAACCATATGTGGGAACAAGCCCAACAATTATTTAAGCTTTATTATAAATTCCACTTCCTCAGCCCGGGAATATTCACCACGACTTTTGAGCCTCACTTACAGACAAGCAACTTTTTCCTCTGCTTAAGCCGCCAGAGCCAATGTTTTTTTTTTCTTTTAATGTGTGTGTGAGCAGAAAAAGGATGATAATACTCAACATGTGTTGAGAATTACCTTTATTATGAGGTGGGAAACTGCCTGTAGATTCCTATTTTCTCAGCCAAGGAGCTTTTTCTTGTGACCCACACCGAACAACACGCCTCGAAACGTGACAGAAGTCAAACGGGGAAAATCCGAGTGCTCGGTGTGATAATAGGAGCTCTGGGGAAGAAAAGCTCACAACAGCCTCACTGTGTCTCTAATCCGCCGCTAGGGGTGACGCAGATGAAATAAACTGCCAGGTTCGGCTTCACATCCATCAAATCCAGTCAGCCTTATGACACCTGCAGAAGACAAATGACACCTTCTCCCACTGCCTCTAAATGGGATAGCCTTGCTGGCCCTTTTTTTTTTTTTTACCCCATCGGTTTACAATGGCAAACAACTTTCCATCCAACACAAACACTAGACTATAATAGTCTAACCCAATCTACTCTTCTAGATGTGTCTGCGTGCCTTCTTTTCTTGATTGACCTACCTCCCTTTTTTTTTTTTTTATATCCCTTCACTCAGCCTTTTTCAGCACCTGTGCTGGGTGCATGCCCGGGCTTCAGACAAGGCTCTGTGTGTTCCCAGCCTTGGCAACCTGCCACGCTTCTCTTCTTGGCACCCTGCCCCACCATCCTGGAAACCTCACAACTGTTTGCCCTTCTCCCCCTACACTACAATCCCTCTCCGACCCACGACCGGTCCCCCAAAGGCCAGCAGACGCACCCGGGTCCAGACAGAAACACACACCCCCGCCCCCCCTGAAGGTGCTCAACCCACACATCTCTCAAAGACAGGTGAGGCTCTGTCTGTCTGCAAGGCTCTGGGAAGAAGGTGGAGATGGAGCCAAGGTGAGCAGCCACTGCATAATGCGATTAGCCATTTTGCAGCTTTAGGGCATGAAATCAAAAGGGGTATTCATTGCAGAAGTCTGAAATCATTTCTGTGAAGTGTTTCATGGGCTGCCAGCTGCCTAAATTCCTTAATCCACCCCCCCCCCACACCACCAATTTTTATGGGTTTGTTATCAGAGCCTCCGTGGAGCAGTAAAGACAAGGCGGGAGAACACATTAAGTATGTACCATCAGCTCTTTCTATGATTTATTGTTGTTGGAAGAGGACACTTACTGTTGAAATTTGTTGCTGGGGAGCTGGGGTTGCTGGGAGTGGAATCCAGGGTGTCCGAGTAGCAGCTCTCCCCCTCCGAGTCCCAGCCTGAGCAGGCAGAGGAGAGGGAGGAGGGTGAGGGTGAGGAGTAGCATGGGTCCTCATCCACCTCCTCAAACTTCCTCTTGAGAAGCCCACTCATGGCGCTAGTGCGAGCAATCTGCAGGAGGGAGCAGAGGGAGGGGTTATTAGTAAATCATCCATACTTAATTTAACATCTTTGATCACGGAGGAGTCCGATTTTTATCTTCGGAGCAAAAATAAATTGACATCGTCTGTAAGTTGCACGGAAGCTATTGTGCGCACACAGGCTTTCTGCGAATGCTATTGGCACACATGCGAGTCCTGTGCTTGGCCATGTGAGACCGCATGCATCCCAGCCTCTTGCTGCACTCAGCTGAGAGTGGGAGTTCGCCATGGCACAGGAAGCAATCAATCAGGCCTATTCACACAAGTCAACAATTACTGGACCCTACACCCTCTTTTCCAAATCCCATCAGCTCAGCAAACGCATTGATTAGATAAAGGACCGAGCAAAAGGTGACCCGATCATCCAGCCGTGGACTTTTCATTTCAATCCTTCCCTTAAGGCAGCCGTCAGCAGCAGGCCAAAGCGGGGCGAATTAGCCGCTTGTCCCCGTTTAACGCGCTCACATGGTCCTCATAGTGAACATGTACAGCTATGCATAGTCAAGATGTTTTGCAATGCAACTCCTGAATGCATTCTTTCAGAGCAGAGGGGCTGCTGGTTCAGCGGTAAAAACAATCAATCCCTTGAGAGAGACAGACAGGAAGACAGAGAGAGACAGATGAAAAAGATGATCACCGGTTAAAGCTCTTGAGGAGAAGGAATGCCAGTTACCCTCTAATGTTGTGTGTGTATAATATAATATGTCTGTGAAACCTCCTCCATGCACGAGCCCTGTTGATATCTTTAAATCTTATTTTCGACGAGGGATAATACCCCTCAAAACTCAACTAAATCAGCCTCCCGTCTCCTCCATTTGTTCCAGGAAGAGAGAAAAAGAAAAAAGAAAAAAGAAAGAGCAGAAACCACTGACATGAAAAATTAACATGTTGGATGGGAAGGAAGGTTTACTGGTGTTGTGTTTTATGGTTATGGGACATAAATGCATCACTTTGCTCTGACGAATAACAGGCAACTCTCTTTTGCGACTTCTGGGAAACGCGAGGCGACTACAAGACAAGACAGGTCATCATCGCTGTCTGTGGCCGAGCTCCTGCTAACTTAAACAAGGAGGGATGGAGGGGTGGATGGAGGAAGGAAGTGAGGGGAAGGGGAAGACATGACTGGGCTCTACTCCAGCTTAGAAACTCCCTACAATGATGTGGAATGGGAAAGGAGGGTTTTACTTCACCCGTAAAGAGATCATTTCACCATCAAACTGTTTACTGTCTTCAGATTCTCAGCCAAATCACTTGCAGCTGCTGCAGTTTGAGCGGGTTATATATGCACTTCAATTTTTGGTTATTTTTAGCCGTGTTTGTTCAAATATTTGCATGGTAATACCTATAATTTTGTCAAAATTGCTCACTGTCAAAGATCATTTTTGCACGCCGTTTCTTTTTTGGCTTCATAGATTTTTTGGGGGGGGGATAATTGCAGAGTTAGGATCTTTAAATTTGCATTAGACCAAGTTAAATTTAAGACCCAACTATGTCAATTACTAAACTGTCAACTAAATTCATCAAAGACTGAATAGGTCAGAGATCCGCCAATGATTTTAGAGGAACTTCATGTGTGACCTGCATGCTTCGTTTGCCTTATCAGGGTGTTATGCAAGTGTCAGCACTCAGAGAGGAGGAGGAGAGGAAAAAAAAAAAAGCAAGTAAGCAAGGAGGGGGGGGGTCATTTTCTACATGCAACAGGGAGCAATTATGCAAAACCAGTCCTCCCTTTGACAAGGATAAAGGAGAAGTCAGAATCAAGGGCAAGAGGCTGACACCTTTGTACAGGCGGTGGGGGCAGCTATGCAGCTGTATAGGGAGTTATTGTTATTGCTGCAGTCAGATATTGTTGTCCCCAGTGCACGTATGATGAATGAATCACCTTGCAATAGGTCAAGCTGGCTCATACTGTCTCTGCAACAAACAAAAAGGCTTCCTCCGCACTGTGGCCACCTCAGTGCTTCCGTGTGTTTTACATTACCCGGCCGATGAGAAAAAGCAGTCGCTTAATTCCCATCCATCAGCTTACTCGAGCAGGAAATAATCTCCAAATGCCTTTCACAGCTACTAATATTATCAGATCATGGGATTTGCCTTGAAACTGTTTAGAAACACCTGGGTGCAGCATCTGTTGCTTTTGTATTCACTTATCAGACAACATGTGTGCTCCGAACACCACAGCACAGCATATATATATATATATATATATATATTTATAAATATATCTCTGTGCGCGAGAAAAGGGGAGCACACATGGGTTCACCTTACATTTTTGCCATCACTCCCACCCCCAATTCCTTGTGAAAAAAAATGAAAACAAAGCTGTGAGGCATCCTCAAGGGAGTGCATAGCGCCAGCTAAGCAAAGTCTTTTTAATTAAAAGCTGCAGTGAGGCAGAAGGGGAGGAGAGGGAGAGGGGTGGGGGGCAGTGGTGTCAGAACTGGGTCATTGTCTCTTGACTGCAGTCTACCTGACACATTGATTTGTTAATCCTGTTCAACGGGCAGAAACAATGGCGAGAGGTTAATCCTGGCAAGGGGACGGCTTGTAGTCAATCTGGAGCTTCTCAGCCGGCTCAGCCGCTTCACCCACAGAACAAGGCCAAGAGAGCAGGGCGAGCGGATGGAACAAGGGACCGAGGCTAAAAAGACAACAATCGTGCAATGACTCATTTGCAAAAGGGTGGAGGGGAAGGAGGAAAAAAAGATAAAAGAGAAGAATTCAGAGCTGGCTCCTCAAGAAAGCGCTGCCCGTGAATGTCTGCTCTAAAAGGAGAATGGATGTGATCGGACAGCCGAGCCAGAGATGGAGCACAGCATGTTTTCAACGCGCACTAAATTATGCATTACTGTCATTCCATCAACCGCACACAGGCAGCAGATAAGGAACGCATCCGCTGAGGTGCTCCCCAGCCAGTTGTCACAGAGTTGGGAAGATAAATCTGGAGTGAGGAGATTTGTCACCAGAAGCACTACACAGCTCGAGTCAGATGCATAACTATGTCAGTCGAATAACATTATCTTGATACATGCAGCTACAGGCTGTTAATATGACTTCAGAATCCCAATTCATTTCTATTTTATCTGCAGACAGCTTAAGGAATCTTAAACTATTTGAACAGGATGTAGAAAAAGGCAGCTTTAATCAATCACTTATTAAGACCATTTTGCAAAATAAGATGCAATAAAAAATTTATAGTGTGACATTACTCTACTTCTTCACTTAATATAACTGCTCAAAGGGATTTTTTGATCCCTAACTTCATCTCTAGGTCAGTTTGACGAAACACATTTATTATATAAGAGCAAGAAAAAAAACAGAAAACCCAAAATTGTTCATAAATCCAAGAAAAATCTAAAAAAATCTACCAAAATAAAATGCATCCGTGCATTTAAAGAGACATCAACCAGGAGCCAGTTTGAACTGCCCTTCTCTGCCCCCTCAGCCCAACAGGACAAGTCACAGTTGACTTTGCCCCCTTGCTCTGCCCCTTAGCAGCTGATAACAGTGAGGGTGGGAGCGACAAGTTGCACTAATCTCAGCCAGCCGAGAGCATTTACATGGCACACTGACAACCAAGTGCAGTGTCTGAATGACTGACTGAGTTGAGTGCTCATAAAATGTGATAATGATGAGCCTGGGAGTCTGTTTGTGTGTGTGGGAGCGTGTCTGGGCAGGCCCCCCCCCCCTACACTCCTCCTCCAGGCTTCAAGGTATCACACCTCTCACTTCCAGCTCTGTCACTGAGAAGACGGAGGTAATTGATCGGAGCCATCAAGGTGACAGTGAGCTGGATTCCGGCTCCTGCACAGCTGGGGAAACACTGGCTGGTTTCTTAAGCTCAGCTGTTCCTCAGAAGCGCTCCACCTGCTGGAACAAAGCAGGGAGAGCTCCTGTTTTCTCCTCTATGAGCCTGTTGTTCTCGCTGAAGCCCAAAGCTGGCTGAGACTGTGCCACAGAAACATTCTGTTCCTCTGCCTCGACCCGTGCACACACTGATTCCAAAAAGGAGAGGTAGTGGGAAGACGGAGGGAGAATCGTACAAAACAAATAAATAATGTCATGTCTCCAAGCCACAGGAATTCCATTCTGGCAGCAGCACTCTCGCTGTAATAGCGGGAGAAGAACACAGGCTCTATCTAACCCAGATGTGTTTTCTACTGCTAACCACTGGAAAGTCCTGCTCTCAGCAGAGCGAGCTACCTTTCTTTGCCCCACCTGACACGGTATTAGCTTGCACGTGGACCTCACATGCCCTCAGCTGTCATTAATCTGTTATGCAGGCCAAACTTGAATGGCCAGGTGATGCCTGCAGGAGTCAGACTGCACTCTTTCTGATCTAGGTTACTTTCCTTCTCCTGTTAACCAAAAACAAAGCCAAAAAACTAAGCCTAGCAGTCCAGTAGTCACTATGCAGAAATATTTGCATGGATCAGAAACTGTGCAGTGCGTAAAAACAACAAAGTTAAGGGAATCTCCAGAGAAAAATTCCTTTGCATTACACTGTGCTAGCAACAAACATGCAGCTTTGGGTGTGTGTGTGTGTGTGTGTGTGTGTGTGTGTGTGTGTGTGTGTGTGTGGGACACCGCCGGCAGAGTCCCTGCAACACCCCTCTCCCCTCCCCTCCCCTTCCCTGTCTCCGAGCACAAAAGTGTGGGGGCCATCCTGCGTGACCAAAATGAGGCAGGCACAGACAACCTTGTCTGAACCCAGCACTACAACTACTGCTGCTGCTGCCTCCCCCAGCTGGGGAGACAGATACTAAGAGTGTGTGTGTGTGTGTGTGAGCTTCCTGAGGTTGTGAAATATACACTGCAGTGCACAGGAAGTGGCCATCCAGATTATCTATGCTGTGTCTAACAGCTGCAGGCACCACAAGGTTAGACGAGTGCAGGATCATATGATGGAGAGGAGGGAGTCAGGGGGGTGTATGGATGGTGTTTGTCATGGTTGAAATTACTCCAAATATTGCACATGAGCTTTTGGTGCCTTGATGTCATTTAAGTTCGTTTTCATGCAGGGGGCAACAAACTGGTTAGTTATTATTATTATTTTTCCCTGGGGGCTGGGGTGTAAAATGGAAAATGATGTTATATAAGCAGAGATAAAGATTTAATTTGATTTTTTAACATCACTGCACCTTCCTTGGAAATGCATACCACATGAAACAGACAGCATCAAGTGCTATATTCCTTTCCTGTAAACAAAGGATCATTCAGCTCTCTGTAGCCTATTTCCAGAAAACATGATTCCAAAAATGATCCGGGTGAGGTCGCGCGAGAGACGATTAAATTGATTCAGTCGCTTTATCAAAAGCAGATACGGTCTGGCTCTATAAAATAAAAGCCTCAGACAACAGTGTCATACCTGGAAAAACGCACGCATGACAGCTTCTTCTGTCTATCACATCAACACAAACTTCTGGTCATTAATGCGTCACCGTGACTGATTATGATAAGTGAATATATACATGTGCTGTTGAGGGGAAATTGTTCAAACAATGAAGGAGCTCACCTGGCTCGCAGCCTAAAGTGTGAACGGTTAGACAATCAATCATCAATCAAAAATCAATGATTAAATCTGGCCGAAGGTGCAGGTCCTGAGGCCAGCCAGTGCTCTCTCCCCGCTGACCCGATCACTCCTCGTGATTAATGCTAATTGTAATGACAGCAGCCCTGTCAGCTGTGTGCTCAGATGTAGTGCCTTCAGGAGTCGCTCTAGTTACAAGAGGCGCACCAGCACCGCTGAGGTGAACAAGAACAACTCCACACGGGCTGAATACACAAAGCCGACCTCATCAACAGTTCACATAAATGAATCCACAGCCGAAAACACGGGCGAAATGCAAAGCGAGACATTCCCGACGTGAGCTGCGAAGTTACTACCAACATGAATAATCAGCGATCGATATACGAATCAATAAGTGAATGAAGCGGATTGTTGGAATCTCGCCTAAATCAACAAATTATTCTAATTCTTCGCCGTTATCAGATTGTGATCACCTGTGCTTGAACTACACACGAAGCCAGTTAGTCTAAACTCACTTGAACGAGCAGCCGACCGTGTCAATATTTATACAATGAACCGTCAAGTTAAAAGGAACGCGACTAAATGTAAAGTGTGTTCTCAAAGAAAATCCGTCCACTAAACCACGAGAATTCATCTCTGACGGGATTTCCTCACACCGCTACACAAATACTCCATTTAAATGACTCCGATACAGAGGAAAGAACATTCAAACTATTTGGTTTCCCTCCTCCGTTGAGGTTAAACACATAAATTACGGTGTTCAATAACCCAACAGCGAACTCCCGATTCTGCTTGTACTCACCACCAATTCAAGTATCCGATCACCATTAGTGACAAAATAGCGTTGGATAAACAGCCGATGGGGTAACGGTGGAAGTAATCCAAATGGCACAAATAAATACAGCGCTTATCCCCGCATATACACGGCTCTCGGTGCTATTGTCTGTGTGTCTCGCTGCCGCACGGGGCTCCGTACCAGCTGAAGCGCTTCCCTTGTCTGTAGCAGACTGCCGAGAAGCGCAGCCTTTTTCGTCAGTGGAAAACTCCCTCCTGGCGTCTGGTCTGACGCAGGCGGTGACACAGGGAGGCTGCCCACGCCGCTTCCTGCCCGTCCTCCTATGTTACTGTACCCGTACTACCTGCATCAGATATTACATATGCTTAGCCGTTGTATTAATAGCCTACTAGATAAAATGTCACATAAAAAAAAAATAATATGTACTCACCATTGAGCTACTGAGGGGTGAGGGTGAGCCTCTGGTGGTGAGTTTGTGAAAATATTTTGATGCTATAGATTGATAGATGGATGGATAGATAGATAGATAGATAGATAGATAGATAGATAGATAGATAGATAGATAGATAGATAGATAGATAGATAGAAAAAACCTTATTAATCCCAACTACAAATTGCAATCAGTCTCCTATAGAATAATAAAAAACATTAGAAACAAGTAAAAACTAGGACCATATATATGTGCACACACACACACACACACACACACACACATATAATATACACAATACAATATTCTGATACTCTGTAATATTCATAAGAATCTAATTTCTGTTGTATTCTACTGTCGCTTGTACTGAACTGACAATAAGAGCCAACAGTGAAACTCAGATCACAGTCATCCCTGAAACATCTCCCATCTTCACATAATAATAACAATTCTTGAATGCAATTTCGTCCTAACTTGCTGGGAACTTCTATGAGCCACTTGTATGGATCCCCAGATTATTATCTATGTGAGCAAAGTGAAGAGCTCTATCACCACTGGACGAACAACATCTTCACTAATAATGACGTGGGAGGTGCTGTAATGATGTGTGGTGTGGCTTATTTCCAGTCAAAGGAAAACACTGACTAAGCTCTATGAAATTATGACTCACTTTCTTTTTCATGGAACACAAAAGTGAACTATGGTTTCAGAGGAAACAACTGTCTTTACCATAAAGAAATAATCATAAATACATTCTTAAAAACAAAACATCACTTAATTCCAACCACTGGGGAATACCATGAGATACGGCTGAAAGGTCCAGAAAAGCCAGTAAATGGACTCGGAGTCATGACTTCTCTTTTTAGCTGCCATTTAGGACACTGAAGTTATGTCCTCTGGATTTTAGCAACTTTATGGGAATTTAACCTAAATATTTACACATGGTGGATGTTGTCTTTCTTGTATTTTTAGACTCAGTGTCCTTAAAGGAATAGTTCATAATTTTGGGAAATAAGCTCATTTGGTTGGCTGAGAGTTCCATGAGGTGATTGATGCCGCTCTCATATCTTTACATGAAATATAAGGTGCCACCTCCAAGGCTCATTATTTGATACTTTATAATAAAAACAAATAAATAAACAAATGTAAAAATGACATCTGATATTTTCTGGGGGTTATGTGCTGGACTGTTTCTTGGCTTGGAGCAGCTGCCGGGTAACCACAGGAGACTCTGCTCCAAAATGTAGAACCGCTGCTTTGAGTTTGACTACTTTTACAGCAACAAAAACAACTACATGAACGATTCCTGACAGCACAAAGACGGCTTTGAAACAGCATTTATACCTTTACTTTGAAAATACAAAATCTTTATATTTCCGATTCATTTCCATTCGTGTCCTTATACAAACTGTGCAATGTGACAATTTAAATATGAGGAAGTTGGGTTTTTAAATAGTTCAATTACTGGAAGGAATTTCCATGAAAGGCCTGTGCCATCAATATAAAACTAGAAGAAATATAACTGAGCGACTGACTCATACAATATGAAAAATTGAGACTTTACTTTGTTGTGAGTTAAGACAGACTTTGACATATGACCATAGCATCTGTCAAAGTCGTGAAATGACTGTTCAAAGGTCAACAATGATTTTCCACCCTGAAGTTTATTAGTGATTTCTCATCAGCTCTCTAATGACAAAATTCCACAGTGTTGTAATCACTGATAGGATCGGTCTGCAACACCTCTTCTCCAGAAGCAGTTTCACACGCGCGCGCACACACACACACACACACACCCCCACACACACACTCACACACACACACACCCTTCCCTCCTCTGCTGAATTCCTCTCAGGTATTTACAAGTGTAGCTGCCCACGGCGCGCGCACTGAGATGCTTTGCTTTCACTCTCAGCTGGACCTGAAGACTGAGGCAAAGTGTTCTGCCAATGTCAATACAGGTGCTTGACTAACATATTTGGGGAGAGGTCTCTTAAAGCTGTGTACATAGAGCTATGCTAATTGTCTCCCGCTAATAGAGGGGCCTTTTCTCACTAGCCTGTTGAGCCTGGGGGCCCCCATTTAGGGCGTCAGCCACGGAGCCAAAACAAGGCCATCAAGCTGAATGACAGCAGCAACAGTTCCATTATTGGCCTTATTGGGTCCACTGTGTTTCTGTTTTCAAATTAAGACATGGTTCCCCAGTTCATAAGCAATACATCATGAAAATTACACGACACAGTATCCAAGAGTGTTTGCTTGATTTTAGTTATTTACTTTGAAGGTGGTAGTTTCACTTCAGAGTGCAACAGTGAATGACTTTGTGATAATGATGATGTTAGATAACACTGATCATGGCCTTAGCCTTTACATTTTTGTTATAGGAAATGGAAGGAGTGGAAGATGTTGAAGAGCAGTGAATCCCAACCTGGGGATCAACACTAAGGGGTGGTCACAAGACTATTAACGGGATGAGAAGTTTTCTCTAATTTCAGTGCATTCAATCTGAAATACTGGACACTTTTATCACTTTAAGTATCTAAAGTTCTTCAAAATAAAACAAGCCGGGAAAGACAGCCCACTCTAGTTAAACTGCACATGAATAATCAATTAGCTTAAAGCCAGGGCAAGGCAGTAAAATAAAAGATTAGGTAAATATATAAATGAGCAAGTAAATAAACACTCAATGGTGCTATCTGCACGTGGGATCTTATCTCTGATAAGACGACACACGTTGTAATAGCGATACTGGCTGGGGTTTTGTTTTTGTTTTTCTTGTGTCTAACATAGTAGGTGAGGGTGTGTGACGCGGTAATGCTCCAGTACGAGCCCGGGAGTCTGTATGTCCAGACTGACTCCACCCAATTAGCTTCCCTGTCGCCCTGGAACTCTTCAAGACACAACAATGAACCATCCACGGCCCGAGGAAGAAAACCAACAGTCACATGAGCAGCAGCAGTCACAGCCATTACTGAAGAATTCTGCTCTCTACACACACACACACACACACACACACACACACACACACACACACACACACACACACACACACACACAAAAAAATCACCAACATTAACAATTAGCCCTCTGTTTGACAAGTCCCAGAGAGCCTGGAGACATTCTTGCTCTGCCACTTCTGTGATACGGTTCAGAGTAAAGCGCCTAATTATAGCAGCAGCGTTGGCAAACATCGGATCACTGACACAGGTTCAACAATGTCGTTTTGACTGACACACATTATGTAACACTCGAATCTGGGTGACTTAAAAACTAGCCGTGAGTTTTGTTTTTTTTTTCTTTTTGGTCTTTGATGAAGTGTCCTTCGTGAAGTTCTCTTGAGATAAACAGGAAATGTCTTTGTGGTGGAACTCATACTTTTTATGTTGCCCTTTGAAGTCCCATGTCAGACTCATCAGTTCCCTTTTTGATAAACAAGGAAAAGTTCCAGGGAACACAGCGACTCACACATGTCAACCTCTCTTCCAAGTAAAAGCTGTGTAAGAAAGAGCTGTGTGTGTGTCTGTGTTTGTGTGTGTGTGTGTGTGTAGGATGGGGGGATGGTAGTCCTAGTGCCAAAGCCACTGTGAATCAGGCCTGAATACATTAAGGCCACTCTCTTTAAAAGTGTGCCAAAGAGTTCATGGTGGAAGACGCCCCTCCATGAGCACAATAATGGGCTTCAATGCTTTCCATCTGCGGAGGGAGAAAGGCCTGTGACTGCACGTGCTGCGTAGAGTGGGCTCAACAATGTATCAATTTATGGCTAAACTACTCCTGAGGTGAAAGACTTAGGCTGTGGAGTGAAAAGCCAAAGTCATCAATAAATATATATGATTGGAAAAAGCATTCGCAGGGCGAGAACGTCAGCTGCAATTTAAGCTCGTCTAGAAAAAGCCCTGGAAATAAGCGAAGTATAAATTCACAACATTAGCGTTAGCAGAAGTTTGAGACGTTGTCCCCCGGAGGGGCGACAGACCAGATGAGACAGTCTGATGTTGTTGTTGTTGTGGTGGTGGTGTTGGTGGTGGTGGTCAGAGCGGAGCAGACGGGCACAACGGGGCTCAGGGGGAGCTGATTGATGGCTCCAGCTGTCCCAGAGGAGAGGAACACAGGCAGACAGCTGGTCACCTGTAGCCCCAGACATGACTGTGATAGAGGCTCATGGCATTGTGTTTCACTGCTGAGGGCAGCCAGTGCAACGCAGAGTTCAGGCCCCTGTTCATCACGACTGAGAAAACAAGCGGCGGAGCTACAGGGGATGAGACTTGAGGAATAAAAGAGCACTTGAGGAAATAGATTTAGCCACGGGAAGCGTGCATAAGGCTCATTTATTGGATTTTGAGCAGAAAGAGCAATTCAACAACAAGTGTTTTGTTAATAAGATTATTCAAAACCTGAGCAGAAAACACCTCAGTAATATTTTACACCTCATCTTCTATTGACAATGCAGTCCACTAAATCATCCTATTTGTAACTGTTCTAACTGTATGAGATTACTCATGACCACATCGAGAATAATTGTTGTTTTGTCACAAGTTACACGAGAGAGAGAGAGAGAGAGAGAGAGAAGAGATGAGCTCACTGAGGCACAGGGATTAATCCAGAAACAAGAGGGAAAGAGGAAAAAAAAAAAAAAACCACCACCCTCCCCCTCTCGCAGCTGGTCAGCCAATCAGCACGCGGAGGAGCTGGTTTACTTGGAGACCAAAGAATCTGTGTGTAGTGATATGACATCATCAGCTGCCCATTAAAGGAGAGGTCACCTTTTTCTTGTCTTCTTTTTTTTTTCTTCTTCTTTTTTCGCCTCCACCTTTGAGGATGAGTGATGAAATGCGATAGTTTTTTTTTTTTTTTCCAAGTGTCCACCTTTCCTGTTCGTCCTTATATAGATTTCTTACATAAAATGTTGTAACAGTCGTTCCCATCTCACCATTCTCTGATCTGACTGCTTATAACAGTTCCAGTTGTTCAGCTCTGAGACAGGCACAATTCATAAATTCTGCAACTTGCCTCTGCTGTTTTCCTTTGTCGCCGCAACACCGAAACAAGAAATGTTCAGTTTTCAATGCTTCCATTCATTCACTAACAAACAAGCACTATGTTTGGGTTGCCCTCGCTGCATACAGTATGTGTGTTTGCTCTTACTGGTTCTCTGTACTATGTGTCTTTAGCTTTAGGGGAAGAAAAGCTGCCAGTTTGTGTTTTGTTTACTTGGCAACGTCACAGTGCTGTCTGACTAATGCATTCTGGATTGTCTCTCCCAGGACGTTTGTTCTATGTTTTATTCATTGGTGTGATGTGCTATAGACTCCCCCTGACATAATATTATTGATTGCCTAATAGACTATCAAAAGAATGGCCTCACTTAAGGCATCAAGAGGTTAGGGTGCATTTATTTTTCATTGATAATCAGATTAAAAACAACAAAAAAAGAAAGTCGGGCTGCAAGTATCAGCTTCTCTATCAATTAATCTGCTGATTTTTTTTCTCAATTAACTAACAAATGGTTTGGTCTATAACATGTCAGAAAATTGTGAAAAAAAACCAAACTACAACACGAAGGGAATCGAATTTAACTATCACATAACACAGTGAAAAGTGGAGCTGAAACGATCAGATTAATCGATTAAATCAATCAATTAATCAGCAATTATTTTGATAATTGATTGATCGTACAATTCTTCAAGCACATACATCAAATGTGAGTATATGCTAAATGGACATTTAACTTAATGTGTTTAGGTTTAGGACTGTTTTTAATACGTCAAATTGAAAATTAATACAACATTTTAAACGATTAATTGATTAATCACTAATAAATAAGCTGTAAATGAGTAGGTTCTATTGACTGACTTTATTAACATTAACAGTGATCTTGTTTTATTTGTTATTTTTTTAAATTCCCTCCTTTTTTTTTTTTTTTTTTTTAAGTACTTATTTTTGGACGACATGAGGTATATTTTGTGAATCCAGGTAATCCTCCAGTTTCCAAACCCTGACAGGAGACAGATGGTACTGGCACCTCAGAATATTAATAGGCTGAATCTGTTATTGCAGTGTTTTTTCTCTGTGAGGCAAATGGGTAAGAAATCAGCGAACAGCATATCTCACTTCACAGAAATAACGTTCACAGGAAGCCATTTTACAAAACAGAAAGTGAAAAAAGAAAAAAGAAAGAGGTGTGTGAATCTGGCGCTGAAAGGGTTAATGTTGAGTGACACGGGTATTAGTGAAGGGGTCCCCTGCTGGGAGCATATTGGCCATCCAATCACATCACTCACCAATACTCAGGCCCATTTTTCACATGACTGAGCTAAACCGTACTTCCACACCGGACCCTGCAATCGGCCTGCAGCTCGGCCACTTCATCACAAAGACGCTGTGATCATTGTGGACCCCTAAGCTGCCATCACACTCTCCTCAATTGCTGCAAACCTACTGTCAGTGCTCGGGCAGCAGTGTTGTGGGACACATGTCTTACAGAATTTACAGCTCTTGATGGCTCCCTGCATTGCCCTGAAATCAATACGTGGCAACCTGTGCTTTATGGCTACATAACGGTTCGAAGAAATGTAGTGTAGGAGTGCACACAGACAAACAAAAGCGAAACCCCTCGTCAGCTTATTTTCGTTTGAGTGCAGTACTTCCTCACTGAAGTGTTTACATGTAGCACATGTGCTTTCAAAGAAACACAGAGGCTTCTGAAGCAAAGGAAGCACTCTGCTGCAGGTGGCTCCTCTGATACTGATAATTCATAATCAGATCACACACATGCTATGATTTAACATGTGCACATACAGCATTCAAATCTCATACAAAACTGTTATACTCCACTGTTAGAAAGTTCTTGCTAGTTAACTAATATTAGCATATCTCACCAGTAATATCTCCTCATACCTTCACAGTATTATCATCAGTGCTAGGCTTCACAGAAACAGCCTGCCTTTGAGCAAAAATCGCAAAGCTGTTTCCCTGCAACAGAAGGTGAGAATCCGCTTACAATGGAAGTCCCTCGCCACGTCACACTCTCACTGACACAAGGAGAAGGAAACCACACACTGCCATGTTTCCCGTCACAAACCGAGCACTTCCTCCTTTTTTCGTTCTTATTGTCTGCGCAACGATTTCAAAGCGTACAGTATATCACAGCATCTAAACAGACGCTGCTGGGAAAAAGCAAGTCAGCTCTGCTGAAATTTCTGATCGTGTTGTCTTGAGGAATCAGAGGAAATATTTGTGAGTCAAGTGTGAAGAGCTCACACACCTTCTTACTGAAACAAAAACTGGAGATTAACAACACAGTAGCTACAATTCAATCAACAGAGCTGAGTTACTCACTTATGGTCATTGAGGTGATCGCGGTGTTGCTGTTTGGGGAAAATTAGCTTTCGTATTACCGTTAATGTGTTAAATCAATAGGTTGATGCTATAATAAGAGATGCTTACCGCGCCAACCGTTCTGATACACAACGGACTCTTCATCTGTGTCTGGGCCTGGCTGAGGCTCAAACATGTAGCTGAGTCTCTCTGATGTTTCCTTTAAGGCTAACCATCCTGAACCGCGCTGCTCTCTCTCACCGGTCACCGAAACCTTGTCAGTAGAGAAAATGTGAGACTTTGCATGAGCTCAGCCACTAACACTGTCTCAAACAAATAAACAAATACCTACGCTTGACGCTCTGATAGGCTCAAACACTGGCAGAGTTCCTCCGACGTAACCATCGTGACACTCGCTGCGCTTACACCTGTCAACCTAACGCGAGAAGCGGTGGTGGGCGGGGCTCAAGGCCTGATCCGGATTACTCAATGAGGAAGTAACCGTAAATGTGCCTCCAGCCCCGGTTTTCTATTTTTTCCCCCTCATTTTCTATGTGGGAAAACTATTATTAATGATATTAATCATAGCATAGTATTTTAACATTGTAAAAAACATGTCTGGAGAGGAACTTTAACATGTTATATCTTGTTTTTGTTTAATCCATACGCAAACCAAACAGTGCACCCAAGTAAGACTCCAGGAAGTCACAGCTCTCTGCCTAAAAATAACCCCCTGATAAACACCACAATGTTGTTTTTACATGTCCTCTTTTGTACACATTAAACGAATGAGATCAAACATTAAATACTGAGTTTTAAAGTTGCTCATAGGCAGTTTTTATCCCTTCAGCAGAGCCAGGCTAGCAGTTTCCCCCAAATTTCAGTCTTTGTGCTAAGCTATGCTAATTTCTGAGTTTCCCTACTTTCCTAATGGCTTTAAAACACATACTTCTACACATAAACATAACCAAACCACTAGACGTACAGGGGGAACAAGGTTATGCTATTCAATTATTTGTGTTCATGTGCACATACAGTCTAAATCATGAGTGCACCCTGTCCATCAACACGGTTCTGCACTGTAGTTAGTTGAATAATCCCACCTTTCGGCGCTGCAGTAGTTGTTTGTCGTCAAACAAAATCACCAAGTAATGTCTAATGAGTGGCATTTTTTCACTTGGGGGGATGGAGGACAATACGGCGCTGGTAATGGGGGAACAGCAGGGGAGGAGCAGGTGGGGGTGGCTGAGGGGACGTGCAGTCGCTGAGGCTCGGGGAATCAGCACCACAGCATGCTGCTGTTACCACGGCTACAGTGACATGCGGGCCAACTGCAGGTGCCAGGCCGACAACAGCGAGGCCCAATTAGAGACCCTAGGAGAGGGAAGATAATGAAATCCAGCCCTGGACTGATGTGGGTTAACTAAATAAGTCCACCGTCGTTTAGTGTTAACAAAAAAGACAACTGGGTGGATGTTAAGGCACGAGAAGTGGTCACAGTCCCCTGGAGACAGTCGTTCAAATTTATTGACTGACAGGCTGTGAAGTCTACTGGTATTGGTTCTGTGTTGTATAAGAATTTAACCTTTAAATTGAATCAGTTGTATCTCCTTAATTTGCTCTCTTTACAACCCCCCCCAACAGTTATTTCCACTGCGCTCTCTTTCTTTTTCTATCAGTCCACTTCTGCTTTTCTGCCTCTCACACTCTGACAGACACACACTTCCCCCAATACACACACACACACACAAACCACACAAAAACTACAGCCTCAACCTCCGGGCTGGCCAGTGCTGCATGGCCTCAGAATGTGAGAAAGGGACAAGTAGCAGTGTTTACCGAGCACTACTGTCCACACATCCGTTCCCACAATGGCCCCATTGAGGGTGGGCCCAGGTTAAAGCCTATTTAAAAGGCTTGTTTAACACTGAGAAGAGGGGCCGCATACCCGAACCGCAGGGAAGAGAAGGCTGGGGGGAGGGCGAGGGATTCACAGCGGGCTCCTCGCCCTCCACCCCAGCTTTTTCTTCAAAGCTGTGCTGGTGTTGTGCCGACACTTCACTTTATCTTTTTTCTCTCACTGCACTTCTGCTTTTTCCTTTTTCCTGTGTGTTTTAAAAAAAACAAAAAAGTTCTTCATATCGTGTCTGTGTGCACGTGTGAGAGTACATGTGGACGTGCCACAGTTTGAGTTGAACAGAGGACAGGGGCCAACGGAAAGGGAGAGGAGGGAGAAAAGGGTGGGAGTAGTTGTAAAAGTAGATAGTTTTAGGAGGGAAAAGCAGGATGGATGGGCAGAGGGGAGGAAAGAGAGAGTAAAGGACAGGGAGGGAATATTTTCCCCTCCCTCCGCCGCCTTTCTCTTCTCCTCATGTGAAGGACAAGCCTGGCGGGACTGCGGTCTGGCCCGGTGATTGTGTACGGCGCCTCGCAGTGCCTCACACAGGAACCCCATTAATCACTGGAGCAGGTCTCTCACTCCTGGACACAAAGACCCCACACGCTGACTCCACCACGCATGCAAACACACAAACACGATGAATACTTGCATATCTGCTTGTGCACGTGAGAGAAAGAGGGAACGACAGAGAGAGAGAGAGGGAGAGAGAGAGAGAGAGAGAGAGAGGGAGAGGAAGATTCCTCAGTGCAGTCACAGAGGTACATGCAATTGTTTCTAAAATGTTTTGGTAGCGCTCAGCGGAGAGAACTCAGAAAGGAATGCCAAATAGTCTGGACTCACACCAAGACAGCAGGCTTGAATTGGTTTAGCATTTAGTCATGGGGTGACTTTGTTACTACAACACAACACAGAATACTTATTTCATATTCCTCCTTATAGTACAATAAATACATTTAAAAAAAAAAACTAATCTGATTTAATTAAGCAAGCAAGCAAATAGCTAAAGATGACTGGTGGTGTCCTGAGAAATGAGATATCAGTGCAAAGATGTGCGGGAGATACACATATTATCCTACAAGTCAAGCAAGCAATGTTTTCCAGGTCATTTGGTGGAGAAATCCCTGCAGCAATTCTATTTCCATCGGCCGCCTTGAGCGTGAGTGTGCACAGTCCGTCTACAGTAGGAGCTGAGGAAAGGACACTGCTGAGGTCATCTCCTATATTAAGACGAGAGGCTCCTCTTACCCCCAACATACACTGCAAAAAGGAAATAAAATAAAAAATACACCATAACACCCCTGCAGAGAAATATTGTGGGAATTATGTCACCTGTGAGGTGATTACACTTATTTCTAAAATATGCATGGATTGTTTAAATACACTTAATCAATTGAAAAAAGTTTATTTTTCACTGTAAATAAATACAAATCTCCCACCTACTGGCAGTTTCTTTCATTGGTTTGAAGGAAAGTAAACAATATATAAGACCTCTTTTTACATTTTCTAACATGGTTATTATGTAGAAAATATATGAATCGCACTCAAATCAACAGCCTGAGGATGACAGATGCAGAAATGATTCTTTTGAGCATTAACATGTGTCGTACGCTGGATGTGTTTTCAAACCTGAGCATCTGCAAACATAAAAAAAAAAAGTAAAAACAGGAAATTGGATTGATTGATAGCACAATCTGCAGGCAGAGGAGGGAGAGGAGCAGTAAAATGTGGAGTTGTCTGGCATACGAAGAGACAATCATCTGTGAGGGTATGTCCGTGTGTGTGTGCGCGTGTGTGTATGTCCTCCTCCACTATGCCTCTCAGACATCCCCCTCTCACACCTAATCCCAGCCTAGCCATTATAATTTACTACCCCATCGGTAACTAGCCATCGACAGGGAGGAGATGAGGAAGAGAGAGGGAAAGGCAGGAGCCAGAGGCGGGCTGAGGGTCAATGGCTATATCGAGCACATAAACCCCCATGTAATGAGCAATATTTGTGTACTAGGAGGAAGGTTGTCCGGGTGAAATGGAGAGGGAGTTGCACGTCACATGCAGACACAGGGCTCCATTAGTCAAGAGCTATAGAGCCCTGTGTATAATGTGTTTTTGTGTTTGCGTGTGCGAGTAAATAAACTGAAACTAACGCGATGACAGATGCAAATAAGTTTTTCTTCCCCATTTTATTTTTCTTATTTTTTACTGTGTATCATTTATTGTGTAATGATTTCCGACTGGTGCCAAACGTGCTGCTGCTATGTTGCTTGTAATAGAGATCTCTGATCTTATTAAGACATAATCTAGATAAGCAAAGATGGAACTGGAAAACAAAAGCCGTTTGTTTCCTTTTTGAACGCAGGCGTTAACTGTCACAGGCGACAGAGTGAATCATTATCCTAATTATGTGTTATTGCATAACCAATGTGTTTATGTGATAAAGCAGATTAGTTGTTTTATCTAAAATCCTGCATGCGGTGAGGTAAAAATGCAAATGAAGGCTGACACTCTCGAGTTAACCGCCCATCAATGTTGTTAATACTTCTGTCTGAGCTCGAATGTTACTAGATTAAAAACACACAACAAAGTGAATCCAATCAGTGCTTAGCAGCTGACCTCGGCCTGTGTAAACACATTTTATGTTTTTAGAAGTCTGAGTGCTTGTTTTTTTTTTTTTTCGTTCATGGAAAAGCTGAGCCTTTGTGGAGAGATTAAGCAGCAGCAGATCCCGTGATGTGTTTCAGATTTGATGCGTATTGTGGCTACTTTAATCATCTCAGTCCTAACATGACATCACAGTGCACCGCCATACTCCTCACATGCACACAGAGGATGCAGGGGCCTGTTTTACCCTACACACTCATCTCTGGTGGTGAAACAGCCCTGCTGGGAATGGCCCAACATAAACCCCTTTTTTCTAACTGATGGGGGTCGGGGACGTGGAGTGACAGCATGTGTTTCGAGATGATTAAAATGCTGAGCGAGGAGCCCATCACACCTCCAGGTGCTGTTAATCATCTAAACAATACACTCCTCCGTCTCACACACAGTGGATCCATATGCACGGGCAATCAGCCACGGATCTATCAGCCGTGGTATCAGCAGCGCCGGGTCATTTATGGTAACGACACCGCTGATGACACGTATTTGTTTGGTGAGAATAAGTGTAATGGTGGGTGATGGATAGCTGCCTGATTTCCATCAATGTGCTAATGGGGCCCTGATACCCTAATTAACTAAACTAGTAAAAAGAAAAAGGAACAGTTTCTATGTAGTGATAGCTTCCTGGAGTTAATCCTGCAGTAGATCACGACCGTCATTGCAGGTGTGATTAGAAAGCATCACACAGTGTTGATGGAATCCGACACCTCGGACCCAAATATGTGTCAATTTAACCTACATAAGCGAACGACCAGGGTCCAGTGGTAGCAGCGTGGCAGATGTAGTGAATTAAATAAAAGAATGTAAGCATGAAAAATGCAGCCTGTAAATCTTTTATAACGTAATTACAAGCAGTTTGGAAATTCTTTACAAACCATTTATACATGTACGTAAAGTGTAGTTATAACCACAATCAGCAAAATACTCTCATCTTGCTTAATCTACTAAAACCCTGCTAGAGGAGGTCAGATTGTTTTACAAGGAAGAAAGTTTTTGGTGTTTCTAGAAGAGGGAGACTTGTGACCCACGTCCAGTCTGCAAAATTCAACAACAAAAGCTTTAGATAAGAGGAGGCATTACGGAATAACATGTTTCCTTTCTGTCTGATTAATGCATCAGTGACAGATGCTGAGGGGATTAGGTCTAGATTAGTATCCTTTCCACCGACTCTGTTTTCCTGTTTGCCACGTTGCCTTTCCAATGGTCCTTTTTTCAAGAAACGAGCAGGATCAGCTTTCCCTTGTTTTTCTTTTTTATTTTTCCATTATTGTTTTGTCATTTTTGTTTTTGTCGACTGTGCCTTGCGGACAAGATTTATTGTATTTATTTTCTTTTTGTCCGCTTTCACAAATTGACCGCTGGACATCGGGTACATATTGAAATGTCAAACCGATCAGCCAGGTAACGTCAAATAAAAGACTTTCCTGCGTGGTGCGACTGGTTTCACTCCACTGCTCTGGCACTCTGTGCACCCTTGTTTTCAAGCATGACTCATTATTTCACCTTTATTAACCTGACTCATCAGTCTTGCCGACCATATCGCAGCAGGATACAGGATGTTACATTTTTTTTTATTTCTGTTGCAGTTGGCAAAGGGATGGACCGCACTTCTGGCGCCTGCTTAGCCACCCAGACATAAAGCTATCAGCAACAGGGCCTGTTCTCCATTGTTGAGGAGAACACCCAGACCCTAATGAAGTGCATGTAAGCAGCAGAAAGGGACCAGGGTGTGTCTCTTCCCCTCTAACCTAAGCAACGCCGGTTTTTCTCACTGTTCCCTGAAACTGCATTCACAAGCAGATGTCTGTTGGCAGCGCCTGCCAGATAATGACAAAGGATTAAATCGCCTGATTCCCACACCACCAGCCCACTGTGTTTGTCTACCCTCTTTAGCCACAATTTATGGGCTCTGCAGAGCTGAGATAGATCGACTACAGGAGTATAAGCCTCAGAGGAATAAAGAGGGCTCCTAATCGGCGAGGAATAATTCCAATTCAGGGCAGTGATTTGGGATTAATAAAAATGCAAATTTACCGAGATGTGATGGAATGATTTCGTCTGCTGATGACGCTGATGATGACGCAGATGTTGTGGCTGAGAGATGATGTTCAGCTGATACATATAAACCATTGATTATCACAGCTTTATATATTGTATAATAAAGAAAACGGGCAAAAACAACGTGGGAAATATGGCTGTTTGAAGAGTTAGATGAGAAGATTCTTCCAACTCGTATAGAGGATAAATGTATAGCTTTAGCTGGCGGCCCATTAGCTTAGCTTAGCATACAGATTGGAAGCAGATGGAGACAGCTAACCTGGGTCTAATGTCCAAAGGTTAAAAAAAATAAGCCCACAAGCGCCTTTAAAGACAAGATGAAGCAATGAGCGATATGAGTGTCGTTCTGTTTACTTTTTACCTTCGGTAATTCAACTAGTTCATAGTTCAATTCAAGCCCCCGCACCAGCATCACCTGTTATACCCAATGCGATGACTTTCAAAATTCAGGTAACATGGTCTCTCATCGGCTCGAAAGCATATAGGCAGATCAGTTTCTGACTTGAAATAACCCTAACCCTTTTCAATTATTCAAAACTTTCAAATTTTGTTGTACCAACGCATAACTCCTCTGAAGTGCGGTATTGCACTCTGCCTTTCTATCATTCTTGTGATGTCAGCTGTGACAAAACAAAACGTGCTGCGCTAGTTTACAAATACAATGTAAAGGCATATTAATAAGTGTTTTTTCTTGGAAAAGGCTAACTTTTGTGATGTTGTTTTAAGTGTGGTATATCTAAACAATTCCTTCATGGTGTTTATTTTTGCTATTTCACCTCCTCTTTAAAGCTATATCCACAAAAAACCATAGTGCAAAAATGAGGTTAGCTAGCTGCAGGCTAGCTGTTTCCCCCTGCTTCCTGTCTCTGTGCTAATTTAAGCTAATTGCCCCTTGGCTGTTGCTTCATATTTTACAGACAGTTAAGAGGGTGGTCCCAATTGTCTCATCTAACTCTTGGCAAGAAAGTGAATAATCAAATTTCCCAAAATAACTTTTCCTTCTTTATTCATTTTCTTGTCTTCCAATTTCACTTCTCTTATTTTCTAATAGCCGCATTTATGTTGTGGGGTTTTTTTCACACGAGTTAAGCTGTGTTTGGCACGGGTTTGGTAAATGCAGGTCACAAAAGCAACCTGACATTTTGGCTGGGATCATTAATCAGTCAAATGAAGAGAGAACAAACAATTGATCTAATGTTTTTTCCGAGGAATCTCCCTTTCCATTAACCCGCTGTCAGTGTTTTTCCTGGTCCTTGAGGAATAAAAATAGAATATTTAGAGTTTTTTAGTTCCTCTTTTGAATGATGAAACTGACTTCAGACACATCTAAGTTTCCCTTTGCTCCACTGGATCATATTGGTGAGCAACAATTCCTGCAAACTAAACCTAACTGACAAACATTTGATTAGTGAGGTCCGGAACGATGCTAAAAACTAGCTAAAAATAAATGAGCTCTCTTTAAAAAAAAAAAACATAAAAGAGACTTAAATAAAACAGAACAAAGCCGGTCACTCATGATAACCTGCAATTTTAAATCAAAACATAGATTTTTCTGTTTCATTTGTAAAATACAGAGGCAGTTTTGTCTGAACACAAGGACACTTTGGATACACACTGCTTATTTCTAGTGGATGATTTGTGTACCAAACCTGGCAGACTATCATTTGTGTGTGTTTTAATGCGGAGTCCTACTGACTCCTGCAGTTTTGCGGATCACCCAAAATAACACCGTGTGTTTGTCATTTAGGGATAATGTAGCAGGCAAGCAAAGGAGAGCAGAGCAGCAAAGCAACAATTAGAGAGCTGTTCTCTCCGGCTCATGAACAGGAGATGAGGGGAGGTCACTATTTTCATTTGGTCAGGTTTGCTTGGCCGCAGTATAATAATCAACTGGCAAAGTGTCTCGCTGTAAAAGCACCAGCCAGAGAGTTGAAAGCAGGGCACATGTTCTTACTTCACCTCAGCCTATTTATTCAGTGATGGGAAATGTAGTGTGAAATGAAAGATTCACATTTTTTTTTCAGCTGTTTACTGCGTTGACTTTGTTGATATACATTGCTATTCATAACCTCCCGATGTATGAATTTTCCATTGTGCTTACACACACACACACACGCGCAGGAGGCAACACTTTCCACCACAGTGTACGTGATGAGGAAAGTATCCTGACAATCCCTTTCTTTGTTTGCTGTTAACTACAGTGCTCACCTGTGACTGCAGTGGCATTGGCCACCATCCAGAGGTGTGCGAATGTGTCCGTGCATGCGCGACTAAGTGTACAAAAGACAGAGAGAGGGCCAGTCAGGCGCCTGTGCGTTGGTTTGCCTGTTTCCACACAGTCTGGGCCCCAGAGGAGGATTTGCAGGCCAGATAGGATTAGGCTCCCTCTCTTTACACAACAGTGATGGGGATAAGGAGTCCGCAGAGCTCAGGAGCACTCCAAAGCCCCATTAATACACAGCAGCAGAACACGCACAGATGAGTACCTTAAACAGCTGAGCCCACTCTGTCCATGTTTGGTTATCAATGCTCCGCCGCTGTGCCACTGGTCAATTACACTCACAACCAGAAATGCCCAGTGGAAATTTCTCTGAATGCTCCAATTATCAGGGAAATCATCTAGTTTCTTTGCTGCAGCCGCTTTTGTCACATTTCAGTTAAAAAAAAAAAAAATCCCTCTGTAACTCTAATCATCTTTGTCTTATTTGTCATAGCACTTAATAAAAGTTGGAAGGACTTTTAATATTTGGTACAATTGGTTCATTCAACCTGCGTTGCACACAATAAAATGCCCGACAGTGTCGCTTGTTATTCTGTCTCAGTGCACACACCTCCCCCTTGCAGTCCTATCATAAAGTACGATTTTCATATTAGAAATAATTCCTGTATCAAAAAAAAATACACAGCAAATAACCATAAGTCACCAGCCCCCAGAGCGTAGAACAAAACCATTTTCAATTCATTAGTGGTAACTTACTGGACCATACATAAGTGAGGGGTCCTCCGTGCCCTGCTAGGGTTCAAAGAGCCCTAATCATATTGAGACAAGCCACTTGCGGTTGAGTTTAGTCTCACTCCAAACTCTCCTCCAGCTCAGATCAGAGCTCCCGAGCCATTTAGACAAGACAGAATCGGCAGCCCCTCATCAGAGAGTCTGTTTGCTTCACTTCCCCTGTATCACTTCAATCTAGTCTTTCTGGTAGGTCATGAGTGGTCTGTCAAGACAAGGTACTCTTTCAGCTGATATTACCTCCCACTTCCTCCTTATCCCTGCCTTCAGACCTTCCACATCATCTTTCCCAACTCATCCTAAAATCTCTTCTGCTTATCTCCTTCATTTGCAACCTCCTGCAGAGCGTATTGATCTCCCCACAATCTGCCAGTCCCACAATCCCACGGAGGCCTGCTGTGCAGTACTGGAAGTTAAAATAGGATATAATATTGTCTCCAACAGTGGCCAATGTTTTTGCCACATTGTTTCTGTAATTGTAAAATCTGATTATTTTGATTTTGGAGTTTGGTGTGAAGATCATCGCTCTCTACACTGCAGTTATACTTTTCCAAAATTCCAGGATTACGTTCAATTTCAATGATTTATTTTTGACTCCAGTGTCAACATTTCTTCAAATCTCACTTTCTACAGTACAATTGCATGGCAAGTGTATAGTTCTACCTGCTATAATCAATAATTCTGTATCAACGATGGATCAAATGACTATGAGTAATATGAGGGGGGTCACTCGTCGAACCCACAGAGAATTATCACCCAACTCTGCAGTTCCGCTCAGCTCTTTTAGCGTCTTTCAGCTCTTTGTTTCGTTTTTTTACGGCTCGCAGCTTTACTGTTGTGGTTCGATCTCACCGCTCGAAACTATCCCAAAGTTAGCTACTAGCATGTAAGAGCATTTAGCAGCTAAAGAGCCAGATGTTGAGAGTTGGTGGTGGCAAAACACAGTTAAGAGGAGAGAGTGAATATTAAAAGTGCATTCGCGATCTGGTCGGAAACTTGGCTGACAATTATTAGTGTTGAACTTGTTTCTGTTGCTTCCAAAAAAAAATCAGTTATCGCAAGTTTAAAGTTAGCAAAAAAAGATTGTGGTTATGGCTGTGGTTAGGATCAGGTAAGTAAAACACTTTTTTGAGTTTAGGAAACGATTGCGGTGACGATTGGTTAAAAGAAGGTGAACAGTTAACAGCAGGTGTGTAACAAAACGCAAACTCCAGTCTCCTGCACCAAAGCGCTAAACGCCCATCAGCCACTCAGACCTCCTCAGTCTAACTTTGGTTCATGCTACATAAAGAGCAAACGGCTTCCTTCACTGGCACTGATCTATGGCATCGCATGTAAATCGTGGAATGTGGAATTTTCAAGTAGAGTATGGAAATAATTCCAAGAGATACTGAGCTGGGATCAAACGTTTCATTTTACAATGTAGCTTCAGTGCAAACGACTTGAACGATCTGCAGTTATTGCTAACAGGTCCTGGAAACAGCCAAAAAAAAAAAAAAAAAGGTCCCATTTGTCCGAAGCTAAATCCAAAATTTCATGCCACCAAATTACTTGGTGGTTGCAGAGTGCTGATGCACAGTATTCTCATTGATTCAAAGGAGAGGAGATTGACATGCCGCCAGTTAGACAGCACTCTGCTGAGATTACTGTTGCTTTCCCGGTCTGTTCTGGTTTTTAGGATTAGAAAAAATAACCAACTGTGGAAAGTAAGGACATTATGGACCAAGGTGTTGGTACAGAGATGTGCTCAGGGCTTAATTTCACCGAGCCTCGCACAGGATCCCCAAAAAGGAAAAGAAAGGGTGTAACTACGACGGCAACCCATGAAAGAAGAGAGAAGTTGTAAAGAATCCTGTTTCCAACGCCGCAGACCACGTCCCGCTTTTTACAGGGTCTCTGCTCACAGAGGGTCGGGGGGGGTTTGAGTGAAGCTGTGCGTCTGTGTGATTATAAAGAGGGGTCAGATCGTGGTCATGGACATTTACAGATTGAAATATATGATCTGAAAACAATGAGATACAACAAAGCCGAAAACTGAGAGCTCATTAAAACTCACAGCTGTGGAGGGATGGAGGGATAGGGAATTAGCAGAAGGGACGAAAAGGAGGCTACTATCACTGTCTGTTCTCTGTTCAGCTCTCAGTGTGCAGCAGACCTGTAGATGGAGGAGGGGAGGGAGGAGGGGAGGGA
>NW_019524904.1:473351-477407 GCF_002814215.2 Seriola lalandi dorsalis | reverse complement strand
GCTTCCTGTGCGTGGGCCTCATGGCGCCGAGCGGGGTACGGGATCCACAATCCAACTTGCTGTCTCCACAAAACACACACACACACACACACACACACACACACACACACACACACACACACAAACACACACACAAACACACCCTCTGGCACCAATTCTGCTCTCAATTTCCTGCCTGTAATTCTGGCTGCTGGTCAGAGAAACAGCGACTTCCTAACAGTGAAAGAGCCCAGACAATCATTCGCTGCTTAGATCACGTGTAAATAATCACACTTTATGGTACAACAGAGATGTTATGTAAGAGCAGAGGAAAAGGGATGAGGAGGAAATCTGATTGAAACAATTAGTGACGCCGACTGATGGGAATGAGTAATATCCAGGAACTAATTATTACTCTCAAAAGGAAGACTGATAAATTGAAGTTTCAGGATTTATCACGACTCAACGTTAACCACTTTTACGTCTTATTTTCCAGTGCGTGCCCCATAAATAGAACAAAATACAAAAACCATTTAAGTATACATTGTCATTTCTCTGTGCAGCCGTGATTATTGATTTCCCCCATGCATTATGTGATCCATACGCAATCAATAAAATCAATTCCCTGAAGGTGCACAAAGAATTTGACTTCCAGATTCTGTCAGAGCTAAGAGAGCAGAAAGGTCCGTGCGAGGTTTTGCAAATTAGATGTAACAGTTGCCACTTTTAAGTACAATTTAAACACATTCAAATGGAGCTATCGTTTATGTTTCAATTTGTCATAGCAGAAAAAAAAGTTTACTCTATACAGATGAATAAATTGTGATTTTGGACACTTATCAAACATTGTAATTTTGCATTTTCACAATCTAGTTTTGACTCACATGACAGCAATTTTTGCATCTATAAAATGTGATGCATTGCATTGTGCATAAATGTGCATTGCATTATTATTTGTGTAAGCATAAAGTAGCACACATCCCACAGGCAATACTTCTTTTTGAACTCCACTGTAAATTTATGATGGCACCATACTGTATAATGCATAAAATTCACTCTCAGAATTCAGACTCTCACGTAAAATGGCAAGGGGAAATATAATGCGCTGTATAGTAAACAGGGAGTCTCTGTGAGGCTATACTGCTGGAGTGGCTTTGATCTACAATAAATGCTAACCACAGCATGCTAACATGACCACAATGACAATGCTAACATGCTGACGTTCAGCAAGTATAATGTTTACCATATTAGGTCACATGTTAGCATGAGAACCTTTGCTAAAAACAGAGGTACAGACGAGGACGATGGCAGGTACTTGGACGGAAGTCAAAGTACTTAAGTAGGACAATTCAGACCTGATGATGACATAAGAGGAAAAGTCATAGGGTCACCATAGTTATTACAATTCATCCTGAGAGGAACATGAGTGTGTGCACCAGTCCATCCACTAGTTGTCAAGACATTTCACACAAATCTATAAATGTGAATCTCAAGAGGAAAAGCCAGGAAATCGTCAAAGTCAGCAGGTTTCATCCTCTGGGGACAAACCGACTGTAAGACAGACAGACAGACAGACCTACATTATCATCCATAGAACAATGCTGCTAGTTATATCAAAAACAAACAAACGAAGAAACAAAACCCCCAAAAATACAAATTCTGAATTTATGTCACTGAATATCTTGATATACTTTTTGAATGCCTCATTGAGAGAGTTGTGTGTTAAATAACACTAGTGCGCTCCAAAATATGTTTACATCAGAAATGTATAGTCAAATCTAATACCTCACATGGAACCAACCATCACTTAAAAAACAGCCACAAGTTGCCACACCTCTAATTAGCCCGACCTTTAGTTCTGGCCCATGATAAAGTGCCCTGCTGAAGACAGCCTTGTAATTAAAAGAGCTGAGAAACCCCGTGTCTACGTGCTGTAAAACATACATTTATTCCTACAGTGTCTCTAAACTTTATGTGACGGCGCTGGTCATCTCCTCACTAAACAATTCCGAATTCATGGACATTACAGGACCCAGAGGATGTTTCCTAATTACAGGGCACGTGTAAACCACACCAAGCCTGGTTACCCCTGGAGGGGTAAAAACACATGAACATCAGTCTGGAGCCAGTTTTATTGTTGTTGCCAAGGCTGAGGAGAAGAGCGTGGAGGAAGTCCTAAATCAATCCCACTCACTGAGGGGCTCACAGTAGGAAAGAGGCTGTCATCAACAGGAGGTGGATCTGTCACGATCAATTACAAAACCACAGGGAATAGCCCTAATGAATTTTGAAACCATCCTTTGTCTCTCTTTGTTTTAATTTTAGGCCTTTTCTGTGCTGATAAAGTCTCAACAGTTCATTTCTACATTTAAAACAGACTTAAATCCCGTCTTTCTTCTGAAAAAAAACATATATAGGACATTTTGTTTTGATATGCTAACAAAAGTTCTATGCCTATCTGAATATAGGGACAGATTAGCCACCTCACTGCTATGTAAATATTTTGATAAAATGTATTTTAATGATGCAATTCACCTCTTATTGTGCAGATAAATAGAAATAATTTTAAATGCATTACGCAAAAGTTCAACAATCATTTGTCTCTGGTTTTTAAGTATATTTTCTATTAAAAACTTACTTAAAATCACTTTTTTTAGAGATGCAGTGTCTCCGTCTGTCAACATATCTGTTGTCAGTCATCAACGCTATCTGCAGGCAAATATGATACTATCGCTGACTCTGTGTGAGACGTAATCTGTGCAGAGTCATCTTCAATCTACTCCATGCACGGCTCAAAAGGAGGGCAGGGATACCAACAACGTTGTGTTAAAACCACAAAAGGTCTGGAACACACACACACACACACGCACACACACAAACTCCAGTCAATGACACTGAAACAGTGAGTGAGAAAATCCTAAATAGGTCAAAAGTAAACTTGAGAGGTTTGCTGTTAGCCGTTCTGAAACATACTGTTTGTTCTTTGAAAAGCAGCTGACACAGCCACCCCAACGAGGACGAGCTGTAACTAAAGTTCAGTGAGCATAAACAAATCTGGAAATCAAGAGGAAATGTTTTATTGTCAGTTTTAAAGCCCTCCATGAAAAAACTGCAGGAATGTAGTAGTAATCTGTTGAACTTTTGCAGCCAGCCAACAGGTTGACAGCAAACCCCAGACATCCTGCGTTTACCACTGTATACAGTAACACTCTGAATCTTAATCACCATCTCACCATGACAATCACAACAAAAATGTATTCCATTCACAACGACGACACCGGTTGCCGAGTGCGAGGGACGTTGCGGCGTATCGATTCCTGCAATGCTTTACCAATGTTCTCCCCATATGTAGGTCAATGAGGCTGCAGACTCGCTCAAGTGCAGCTTCAGTCAGATATTTAGGTCACACCCCAATTACAGCGAGGCAGAGAGATGAGCTCTGCAGGGGAAATATCTTTATGGAATACAGCCATTTCTTTGAATATTATTTTGTAGTTATTTTGAGACTGAGCCCTGGCAGGGGCTCGGAGCAACAAGCAGCGGTGGCAGAAAGATGACAGCTCGGGTGATTGGGTTTGGAAGTGGACCTGTCTAGCCTCTATGCTAATGCTCTGGCTCCTAGACAGTCTTGTGTTGGCGACGCTCTCCGGCGAGCTCCGACCCTTTTCTTTTTTTAAGATGACATCACCATTCACACAGGCACGTTGACATCACTGGGAGAGTATGTTTGGGAATCACAACTGCGACATAAAAAGCAGAGCTGGCAATTTATACCCTGTGCTGGTTTGTGTGCACTTTTGTTCTCGTCAACTAGACGGGTTCTCAGTCAAATCTGCACATTGTCACCACTGCTTAAACCTGTTTCACATCCCAAAACAAATCCATAAATCCGTACCGCATGCCGAAACTCACTGTGAGGTATTGCATGAGGCAAAAGACTGTTGCCAACCCTATTTTACCTCTCCAAGGGAAGCCCTGGGAGAAAAAGCACACTGAATGTAAAGTCAATACCATCATACACAAGCTCTGCATGTGGTCTGCATCAGATCAGCCCTGGGAGCGACTTTTCAGCAAAGG
>NW_019524904.1:459582-473331 GCF_002814215.2 Seriola lalandi dorsalis | reverse complement strand
TGCGTTGGGGGGTGGGGGGGTGGATGGGAGACTCATTTGAAATCCTCTGAATACACGAAAGTATTGAAGCAGATACGCTGAGGTCTGAAGTGCAAATGATAAACATGCTACGGCAGGGTGCTGGGAATAAAACACACCTCAGCTTTTTTTTTTTTTTCTTTTAAAGAAAGGAGAAGAAAACAAATGGTAAAGACAGACAGTTGTCAAGGGGAAGAAGGAAGGAGAACAAGTGCTCCTAATTCACAAGATTGTGATTAGTGTGACAGATTTGGTGCACGGTGACAACAGGGCCTTGCACTCTAATTGGGGGGTTTTCAAATCTGTATGTTATTTTAAACTAGCGTATGATGATTATGGCGAAGTGACACTAACTCAACTCCCACGTTTGCTCCTGGCAAGATTCTGATGGATGAAGAAATACTTACTTTAAGTTTAAAATAAAATCACACTTGCATCATGTGCTCTGAATGACAAAAAGCAGTTTCATGCAACCTTGTTTTTTTAGTTTAAAATGTATCCACAAAACGGCCTCATTCAAAAAAAAAAAAAGACCTCATATTATAACAATCCCAATATTAAGAGTATTGGAAAACATCGAATAAATCTATTGTTCTCAACTGAGCACAAATGTGGACATGTCAAAACAACTGACAGAAAGAACTTCAAGCATCTCACCAAGAGTGAGCGTTTGTGGGTTAACTGTGGGTTTTCCAGTTGCTTCATTACCACCTGGCAGTCTACATCACATAAACTGGCCCAGCTGCAGGGTCGGGCCCTTCAACAGAAATCCCCTGTGAGGCGTTGCGCATAAATTAACTACTAAATAAAACAAATAACATTCTACAACAAGGAGACAAAACGACCTAATTTTCATAGACCGGAGAATTGAACCATCAAACTTAAAAAAGAAATTTAAAAAAATTTCATAGAAAGTACATGAATCATTTATTTGCCTCAAAAACAAGTTTGAGGAAAGTCCCTGATAAAACCACAGAGGAATTTTTCTCAGCTGCTGCTGCTGCCACAACTTGAGTTTTAAAACATGAAACCGGACAGTCCAGTCACAACTAGCATTTTTAACGCCATGCTAGTTGCAGGGTTCTGTACGTGGATCACTTTGGTTGAGACTGAAATCTCTCGACGACCACTGGATGGATTCCCAGGGAATTTTCGTGCTGACATTCATGATCCCCAGAAAATGAAGCCCACTGATTCTGACCTTTCCTCTAGCGCTACCGTGCGGTTGACATATGAGGTTAAGAGTGAAATATACATATAAATATATATAATATATCTTGAAAGCGGCTGGATAGACTGCATTAGAGCTTGCTACAGGTATTCAAGGTCCCTCGAGGATAGACCGATAATTTTGGTAACCGTCGTTTCCTCTAGCGCCACCATCGGGTCAAATTTAATTTGTGCGGTTTAGCAAATGTTAGCATGCTAACAGGCTAAACCAAGATGATGAATATGGTAAAAAAATCAGCTTGATAGTAGCATTTAGTTTAAAGCAGAGCTGTGCTGTAGTGCAGCCTCACAGAGCTGCTAGCACGACTGTAAACTCTCTGTCCTCTTTGGCTTTTTTTCTTTTTTTATAAAAGTGTGTTTCAAAGCAGGGAAGTGAAGTATAACTGCAGCCGTGTTTTTCAGTTGCTCGTCTCACACACACGTAACAGACCAGATACACTTCTACTTCAGTCAACACTAAATCACTATACAGTTTTGATTTGGTTTTTATATCTAATTCTTTAGGGATTCATTTTAAATGGGCTTTTTAAAATGCAGACACACGCATGAACTTGAACAGTGGGAAACGCACAGGCGTATTCAAAACATTTATTAATGATAGGTGTGACTGGCACACCTACCTGGAATGCAGCCTTCATTAAGTTTTTAATTCCTGCTGAGCTTTACCTGCTATGACATTTTGAAATCATGAAAAATTCTCAGTTCTGTTCTACTTAAGAACAGAAAGTTCCCTGTTTTTCCCCCTCAGTCAAAAAAAAAAAAGAAAAAGAAAAAAGGATCATCTTACAATCTGGAAAGGCTGCACTGTCACTCAGCTTTTTTTGTAAATCTTTTCCCTGTTACCCATCACCATCAGCCACATTGAATATTTTGACTTCTTTCCCGCTGAAAAATTCTTGTGAGCTGTACTAACAGTGAGCGAAAGCAGAAAATATTTCCTCCTTAATCTTAAGCCTGTTATTCTAAGGCTCTTTCCCTCTGGCAGAAAAGACACACTGGATGGCTTTCCCAATGTTAGCCCTTAAATCTTCCCCAAGTTATTGCTGGCATTAGTCTGGCTATTTCAGCTGCGATATCAAAGCAACACAACGGACGCATCAGAACACAATGTCCTATGAAAATGCATGAAGGAAAACCATGAAATCTGTAACTGATACATAATCAATTCCTTCAGAAGAGGGAGGCCAGGAAAGGTCTTTTAAAAAGCTGAATTACATCATGTGGAGCTAACGAGTGATGACTCTCAGGATTTCGAACAGCCAGACCTGTGTCTCATCTGCTGTGAAGTATGTGTCGATAGCAGATAATTACATGGTTTACATCACACACATACACACACACACACACACACACACACTGAAGCAAGTATGTCTGCTTCAGGCGGTGATTTTCGCAAATGGAATGCATGATGTCAGTGTGTAAAACCATAGACTGGAAAATACGAGACCAAGCCCTTAAAATTAGCGAGAAGTCAACAACATGGCAAGGGGGAAGGTGGGGTTTCCTGATGAACACTCCCATGTGTTTTTTTTTTTTTTAGTTTTTTTTTCCAATTCTGCTGATGCCGTGGAAACTTCAAAGAAGTCAGAAAGCGAGGAGAGGGAAAAAGGATCTGTTTTGTTTTCCCTCTGCCTGCTACTAGGTAACTTGGCAGACAGCCAGGGGAAAGGAAACCAGAAGTCTACAGAGCAGGAGGCGGAACCTCATCAACAACAACTGATGTCCTGATCTTATCTACTGACACCTGGTCAGTCCGCAGCAGCAGCATGACTGTAGGCAATCAGTATTTCAGATCAAATGTCAAAGCAGTGTTACCAGGCTGCCGTATAAATAACATTAGTCATGTGTCTGTAATGTATGCTCAAGTAAATTAGAACAATATGTGCTCACTGTAAGCATAAGAAAAAACCCCGCCTTTCTCTGTCTCCCCAAATTCCCTTTAAAATAAATGTCACAAGTCCTGTGGTATCTATGACACTCGTAACCTACCTTGTGCGTCCGCCCTTCGTTTTACTTCCCGTGTTTGTCTAGTTTCCCCTGCCACTGTGACTGTCTGTCCTGCCCTGATGTGTTTCACCCGCGTCAGTTACCCTCGAGTATTTAAGTCTCCGTCTTTCCCCTCAGTGCGTCTGCTGTGTTTCCCTGGTGTCTCGCCGTGCCGCGTGTTTTGATGTTCCTGAGTCTTGGCCTTACTTTAAGGACTTCGGATTCCCTGCCTCACCTGAGTGGACTTCTTTTCTTTGCAAATAAGTCTCTGATCCGCATCTACTGATTTTGTTGCCTGTATTTGGGCCCTCCATCCCGTTTCCCCTACAACCTTGACAACGGCCAATTGTGTACACTGAAAAGCGCAACCAAACTGGAGGTATCATTACTGGGGAAAAAAGAATCCCTGCCTCTGCAGTGGTGGGTGCCAACTGTGCCTCCATGTTCCCCCCTGTGTGCTCACTGAGTTGACATTTGCCAAATGAATGTAATGTAACATTTTCAAGACACTATGCGCTGTAATTGCCCTCAGACGAGATTTTCTGTAGGTCTATGAAGTATCTTACCACAGAGGGAAGGTAACACTACTTATCATTATAAATGTAAATATGGCATGGACAGCACTTTCAACTGCAGAGAGGGAAATGGGAATGTCTTAGCTCCAACATTCACATTGTGCAGAGAAAACACAGGCAGCCTTTTCTCAATCATATCCTGTTTCAGCACACGGCCAATGCAGCACTGAAATAGTGTGACACTGGAGGTAAGGCGTAATGACTACCTTAACGATAGTAACTGGTGATTATTAAAATGTTAGAGTGGCAATTCATGCAGAGGGTGGCACATCCATCAGGCGGCAGAACTACTGTATGTTAAACAATTTCCTTACGATGAGATTACTCCCCATTCATTACTCTCTCTCTCTCTCTCTCTCGCACTCACACACCCACACAGACACAGTCAGAGAGCACCCTCTGCTTCCTTTGATGCTCCTCTATTCACACAGATCAAAAGGAGACCCCTGAACATCCATACATTAGGACAAAATAAGCTCCTCCACAGACTGTGTCCAGAGTAAATGCATTAACCAGTTTAGTTATTTTAATGAGCCCTTCAGCATCGTCACCTTTCCCCTGCTTTCAAAATCCCACTCAATCAAAAGTGGTTATGATCTACTGAGCCTCTCTGCACTGTGATTCATCAAGATATGATCCTGATATGTCTCAACACTTTGGCTGGAAAACTAGACACACAACGAACAAAAAAATCTGAGCAAAGTGATTATTTACTCTCTCTCTCTCTCTCTTTCTCTCCCTCTCTCTGCTATCTATATCAGTCCTCTTATCTGTCTGTCCGTCACGACAGCTGATTGCTCCTGCAAGAGGAACAGCAGTCTGTACCAGACCACAGGGAAGGCATGCCTTAAATGGTGAGTCGGCAGCTTGCAGCCAGGTGCTGTGGGTGTCCAAAGGACACCGTTGGCCAAAGGTCATTGGAGTGCAGAGCTTAAATTACATAATCAAAGTTTGTCTTAGGCCTTAAATACATTTTCAAAGCGACTCTCCAGAATGTGCTGCTGGATTAAAAATGCCCCGTGAGGAAATTTTATGTGATTGGAGCATCTTTTAAATTTATTCCAAGGACAAGGAGTTTATGTTTGTAGAAATATGAGACAATCCCGGAGAAAAATGGTGCAGTTGTGTTGCTTTCAGCCCATTCATCTCACTGTCCCTGCTCAGATTTGTGGGCGAGGGTGGAGAGTATCAGCGAACATTGCTATCTGCCTCAGTTTCTCTTTTTTCGATACGACTGCTGCAAGTTTCCAAAGACAGAAATATTAAAAGTTGCTATATTCTGACTTTGAAAATCAAAGAATATACCATCAGTAAAAATATATACCAACCAATCAAGAATCAGAAATTATAAAATGTACTAAATTCTTTTATCCAGGAGTTTATTCAAACAGGCTTTGGACAAAACCCCGGACAGGTGGCTACTCTGTCACAAGGATAAGGTCGTGTTCAGACAGAAAAAAGCAGAAAGCTCTGGCAAAAAAAACATCATGCAACGCCATCCTGCAATGCGCTGTGTTTGCCAATCAAATACGTGCAAGTGATGGTGTGTTGTACTGTCATCTATTAGTATCAAACCGATAAAAATGTCTGCACCGCAGAACAGGAGCGTTCCCGGGCACAGTCGCAGACTCGCACCGTTCCAGGTTACACCGGTGTTTAAATAGACACACGCACAGCCACTTCCTTTCCCACAGCTGCAGGTCTGAGATTTTGCTGAGGGACGGCCGGCATCGTTGGTCCTGTCCTGTTCCATCTCTTCAAGCGGTGTCTGACACTGGTGTGACATTCCTCACTGAGGTTACCACAGGGTCTGTGCTTTCTCATTGATGTTTGGGAAATTTTAAGAATTTTTATTGTGCTTTGTTGGTCCTCCTCGCTCTCTGGACAATGGGGAGGCATGGAGAGGAATGCATGGATCATTAAAGGGTCAGTTCACACAAATTGAAAGAAAACATATTTTCGTGACTTACCCCTACAATAGCTAGGTGTATCTAGGCATGGGGATTTTTCAGACTTTTGAGGTTTGGGTCCAGTGTGCTCACATCCCCTGTGTAAAAAAAAAGGACATCTGTCATAATACATAATAGTCTATTAATTAATATTACAGATTTTTAAATGAATCCTCAGATTGCTTTGTGAATGACACAAAAGCCTATTTCAAAACAGGAAACTTCCTCCAGAGGAAAAGTGAAGTAGATATCGTCAAAATACTCCGCTAGGCCTCAGCTTTTTCAAAATTTTTCTTTCTTACCACCGAAAACAGGAACTTCTGCACACAATAAATGTCCACTGACAGTTATGGAAACTTCTGGACTTTTCTTGATGTTTTATATAGTTTTCATATTCTTACCAGAGCAGATGTAGCTGTTTGTCTGCTTGGCAAAGACGTGTTTGCTCAGCTTCTCATCTGATGTTTCTCATCAGAGAACAAAAAGCATTTTTTCCAAAAATGAATATAATATAATTAGACCCCAGATTTCTAAAAAATCCTTTATAAGATCCTAATATCAGATGGGAGCAATTTTTATTTTCCTTAGAAGACAGACGCTCACTGGCATTCCTGACCGTCCTCCCTTTGTCTTTCTGCCTCTGTAGGCTTTTGGCGCTCGCTGCAAGGCGCGAGGGCAGGAGGAGCCCCACTTGGCACGAGGGAAGGATGATTCCCGAGCAGCCTGTCGACTTCACTCCCTAATGCTCTTTCGCCTGCCCCACTGACTGAGTTTTTAATAAATGATGAGATGTGGTATAAATAAACCACAAGGCAGTGCAACCGCCAAAAGGCAGAGAGAGATACCAAGGTAACACACAAGAGGTGATAAATAAGTCAACAAAGGCTCATTTGCACTACTTGCTTTCTATCACTCTCATTGTGGCTATAGGATAGACTGGATTTGAGAGGAAGCAAGAGTGTGACTTCGCATGCATAAATTCCTCTTGGAACAAAAACAGCCAAGTTCATCATGACTATAGGATTTCCAATGTAACTGAAAGGGGAACTGAGCTTTTTGCTCCTTCACGTATTTCTTTCACTACTTCGCCCACTAACAAGGTGAGCAGTTTACTATATCATTCATATTCCCAAAATATGAGACATCTTTACACCAGTTGAAAAGTGAGTGTATTTGATTCAGGATAACATTAGACTGGAACAACCTGTTGGATATCAACCATGCAGGGTCCCGCCTAATATTAAACAGAAAATAAAAGTTATACTTACCCATCCTTAGCACAATATACTATTTTTCCTGCACTTGCTTGTACTTCATCATTATCATACTAATGCAACAAGTAGAACACACCTATAAATCAATAATCAATAATCTCTGCTCGCATATTTTGAAAACAGGATATTTGATAAACAGTACTTTATATGTACATTTACTGTAAACCTTCAATACAAAAGGCATATAACATAAAGGAGGGCTCCATCACAAGGATATACAATTACTGATGACAAAGTATATTACGATTATGTGTAGTTTGAAAAAAGATTTATACATATCTATATATAACTATGACGGGTACACACACACACACACACACACACACACACACACACACACACACACACACACACACACACACACACAGCCTTAAATGTAAAAATGGTCTCTCTAACTAAGAGATGACAGGCCTGGTTTCGAGAACAGCATGTCATTGATTCATATGTGAGGCTGCGGGGAAATCATAACAACAGCACCGACTTCTTTATCTTTCCGCCAACCGCTGGGAAAACGACGGTATTTTGCAAGAGAACATGAGCCCACTCCAACTCAGTCACTGCCACTTTTGCTCCAGTTCTGGTCTGCAGATAAAGACAAACCTTGTCCTAGATTCTGCAAGAGCTCAAGCTGGTACAGCGTGAACTCTGAAAGTAGGTGAATTTAGACTTTGTTGACTGCTACTTTTTCACGGGACAGCCCACTGGACCACAGCTAATGCTCAAATTGCGGGACGAGCATTTGGTGATGCACAGCCTTTGAAAATCGCTGAATAAACTTGAAGGCTGCAATAAGTGATTTCTGAAAAAGCAGGGAGACTCTAAAGCAGACACAATCTCTGAAATATAAACAGCTCTATCAACCTTTTCAGGCGAATGTGTTGTCAAACAGTTTCCTCCTTCACATCCAGCAGACACAGAGCGACGTCCCGGTGTCTGAACGAATGCAGATCCAGTATTCATTCACTCTGTTCATTCTTTTTTTTTGTTGAATTGTCATTAACAAATACTCTAAGTAACACATGAAATAAAAATGTCCAGGAAAAAAACAAAAAAAACCCAATTAAGCTAAAATTTACCAGATTGGTCACTTGGATTTAAAAAGGTGAGACAAAGCCAAAGAGAGAGATGAATGGAGATGGAGTTAGGAAAGGCTGAAAGGTTGTAAATTACATGGCATATCAGGATCTAGCATTAGTCAATGGAGCTGAAATGATGAAAAGACTGATGAAAGGCAGGGGTGAAAAGCTGAACTGCAGCAAGGGGGGTGGGGGGGCCTGTTTAAAATGTCCTCCATTTCATCAAAGTGATTATTGGGGGTACTTAGCAGCTTTCATATTAAAATGATTAAGGTCTCTTTGAAAAACTAAGAGCTGGTGTGGCTGGAGTCGGTGGGAGGCCTGGAATAAAAGGTTCTTGTGGCAAGAGAAGAATGAGGCTTAAATACCTCACAGAGGACGGACTACATGGCGGGTTTTGGTCTCCTGGTGCCGCTCCTGCTCACTTCCAGGTAGCCTCTGTTGTCACACTGCTGCTGCATTACACAGAATCAAATGTTATGAAATGAGCAAGCTAATAAAAATGTTAGCATGTTAGCATAATTTACCCCCCCCCCCCGTGTTTGTCCCAGTGGATATCAGTCTCAGCCATTCACTTTATGGCTGTAAGCAAAGGATTCACAACGCTAATCCTGCTATCACAGGTATTGTAAAGCTGGTCCTCCTAACAGATGGTCAACACAAAGCAAACAGGTGAGGACTGTCTGTTCTGGCCTGCTCTCCGGACATCCTCAGGTGCACACAACATAGCTCGCATAATCTGTGCCGGGAACATAACCCGCTGCAACCTAAAACGCCTGTCAAATAAAAGACATTACTCATTTCTACGTCACCGCTGGACCTTTGTGGACAAACTGCGCATATTAGCAAACACAGCAGTGGGGGCTACATTAGAAATTGTTAGACTCACTTTGCAGTAAATGCAACGGAGGAGCAAATATTGATCAATTGATTAGCGTCTGAATGTGACTTTGCTCGGTTGAATGTTAATGGCAGATGCCTGGAGAGGCGCTGGCTACCAAAAAAAAAAAAACAACAGCTCTCCATTTTGTCTGGATTGAAGGCCTGTGTCACAAAATCACTGACTTAAGTGACCAGGGAGAGGGGTCGTGACCTCCAGATGGGGCCAATCCAGTTTGGACTTGAGACTGGAACTGGACATCAATTTTGTTTAAAAAAAAAAAGAAAAAAAAAAGGTCAGTCTGTTTGGCAGAAATGATAAAAGATCACGCTGTCTTAAAGTGCAAATGTTCAATTCAAATGTAGAGCTCGCTCCACCAAACATGACAGAATGTTCTTTTCTCACTGCAGAGGGATTATAGAGACGACTCAAGGTTAATATTAAGATATAGCATGGTGGGAAGTAAAAGCTCTGTGGTTGGAGTGTGAGGTGGGCATACGCAAATTTGACTTCAATTCAATAACCTGAAGCCAACTGACAAGTCATGCTGAGGCGCTCAAAAGGCTTTTCTGTCTTCTCTTCAATTCAATTTAGGACTATTAATCTATATCATGTGCTGCACTGATACTGTGCTGTCATTTTTTTCCTCTTACTTACTCTGTTGCACTCAATTATAGATCTTCTATACCAATAAAGTTGTCTTCTTATAAATGAGGTTGAAAACTTTTTTTCCCTTTCAAACCCAAACCTTAAACAAAGATGTTTTATTTGCTTATTGACGTTATATTTGTGTTTACAGCACGTTATCTGTATTTCAGAGTTTGTGTGTGCAGGGCTGAGTAGAAGGTCACTGGCACCACTTCATTATATTTGAATGGAAACCTGTGACCACTGGTTACAGCTGACCAAAGTTCAGGCAGGGTGAATCCTCCTACGGCTTCCCTTAACATCTCACTGTATGATTTATCTTATACAACAGACCTTTTACCATTTTAAATAATGTTTTCATGAAGTGACTTTGCACTGCAATCAAAACGTCTGGAGATAATACTGTCCCGAACATTCCCATGAACCCGTCATGCTCCGGCAGCCACCCACATACACATAACTGGGAGATATGATGTTGCTAACAGGGAGGCTACACATTTGCCACCCAGTTGCCAGATCACAGGAAGCTGGACTGTGGCTGCTGCAGCTCCAAGCTCCAGGGACAATACGCTGCATGTCATAAAGCTCTCTCACACACACACACACACACACACACACACACACACACACACACGCACACACCCACTCTGCCAGGGGAGACAGAGACAGTCAATCACTCCTAGCAACTAGGGCATCTTATCCTCAGCTCACCCTCTCTGGTTGGACGTTGGCTCATCTGACTTAGCATCACAGCAGTGGAAACATGGGGAGGGGTCCTGTCCTCAAATCACACTGACTAAAGGTAACACTGGGACAGAGAAAATATTGTCTCTTCCTTTAATGGAACTTGAAGCTGCTTAACAGCTTCATCCTTTCACCAATTCCTTAATTCTCATCATATTAATACAATTAATTAATTAATGAATCAATTAATTAATTATTTGCCTCCTTTCCTTCTATATTTAGGAATAATGTAAAAGTTGTCAACCTTGTTGCTCCTGTTTGAATCAGTCATACCAGGTCATTATTATTCTCTTATGCTGATGGCAATACAACTTAATCCTTAATTTAACTCTATAACCCCTTTCATCATAATGTGACCCATGCTACTCTGCTCCCCAGGCTCATCAATAAATCAGACATACGCTTCAGAATTTCAAGACGGGTCTGAAACAGAAATTAATTTTCAAACTAAAATGGAACCATTTGTGCCTCCACCAGAAATCAATTCATTTTCAGCTTTCAGTGGAAAAGCCGAAAAAGAAATGAGAAAAAAAAAAAAAAAAAAGTCTCTTAACATCTCATCTCTGCTGCTTTTCCACAGAGAGCCCCGGCATTGTCTAGAGACGGTGCAGAGATCTTCTACTAAGGCTTATTAATTCACTACTCTCATCTCCCCGAGCTGGCTATCATTACAGCCCTATATATAGAGACGCGCAGGGAATAGTGAGGGATGCACACACACATTAACATTAATGACTTTAGGCTCTGCTCAAGAGCCGTGTGTGCTCGCAGACGCACTCTCACATGCAACTGTGTGAAAAAAAAAAAAAAAAATTAAAAAAACGGAACCGACTGTGCTCGCACCCCATGAAATAAACCTTCCTTTGTTTACAAACAAAAGGAAGACTGGTTTCCCTTACACCACCATATCTCAGCATCAAGTTGATGTTGCATCTCCGGTTTCGCTACTGACTGTGCGTCAGGTTCGGCTGCGGGAAAGAACAGAATCTAATCCGGGATGTTCAGTAGGATGGTTGGAGTGCAGGCTCCAACTGAGTTTGCTAATGAACAATCATCAGTCCCTCCCCCGGTGGCTGTTGTAAGGGACCAGTGCACGCTTGTATTGTGAAAGCAGGATTACATTGTGTTGCCCCTTCCTTAGTAATTCTATCCCGATCTCAGCAGGAGTCTACACAGCCCATTACATTTTCCACATTGTGTTAATCAGGATCTAATGTCCAATACTGCAAACTGCACGCTCTGGGTTTTGTGCACAGGTCTGAGCACATCTTGTTGAACAGAATCCTGCAGGATACATGTGAAGGAGACAGCCAGTGCTGAGGCTACTTTAAGTCCTTCCTCCCCTACAGCACCCCCAGCTGCCCCTCCTCAGGCCCCATCCTGGGTGGCTCAGTAGTGGGGTAGCAGATGGTGCTGGAGGGGGCGGGGGGTATATGTGTGTGTGTGTGTGGGTTGGGGCATGGGGGGGCTGCACACATACTCCTGTCCCCCTGCCTGAGCCTTGGGGGTGTTTGCAGCACGGCAGGGGCAATCCAGTGGGCTTCCACCCAGTAGCAGCAGAATGTGACCCCACTCTCTCTCTCGAACTGGCCTCAGGCCTGAACCCAGTCAGCCAAGCATAAACCAAAGACAAGGCCAATGCCATTCTCCTCCGCAAACACACATGCACGCAAACGCACCCCTCCCCAAACACACACACACACACAAACACACGCACACACACAAGGGCAGCAAGGATGGGTCGATTCCCAGCTATTTCCCTCCATCGAGGATCCATTAAGTGTCTTGTGCATGCATGTTGTTCGCACGTTACATTAACTGACAGCGGGATGAATGATTTATTCAGGAGGCTTTTCAATTGTCAGAGATGGATGGCATCAATAGGGGTTTTGTCCTTGCTGATGAATCAGGCGATTTGCCACTTAAAACAGATCTATCCTCATGCTGTTGTACAAGCACATCCTCAAGAGAGGACTCCAGGGACCTCGTCTGTTTAGAAACTGGACAAAAAAAACGAGGAAAGAAAAAGAAACAGGTGAGAAGAGGGAAACTGTTAAGCAGGCAGACACTAGAAGCATATTGCAGTGTATGTACCCTAAGCCCTGCACTGCTCCCCTTCAGTCTCTTTGATATCTTTATGCAAATATGAGCTGGCTGATTTGAGAGTATGGAGAGGATTAATAGCTTTCTCTGTGGACTCAGTGTAACACAGTAGCAGAGGATTGTGGGTCAGAGCACCGGGACCCCAGGGCACAGCGGGCATCAGCTGCCAGTCTCCAGGTACGAAGGCCCAGGGAAGGCTGTGAGTAGCCCAACACCTGGATACAAAACATTCAGTGTGCAGTTTATGCATATTTACATTCACAGGAATAATATGTTTACCAATCCAAAATTCATCTATCTATTAATAATTTATTTATTCTCTCATCCTCTGGTCTCACAGATACCAGTTCGGCACATGTGTCCCCCTCTGGAATTAGCTGATAAATGAGCCTGGAAGCATTATATGCATTTGAATAAGCACCCATTTAGATTATTTAGCCATGGGAATACTAGAATAACACACAATGGTAAACAATTAATGAGGAGATAAAGCACCAATTAATCAAATTTGAATCAAAGAGGATGAAAATGGCATATCACTTGAGGAGTAATATGATTTAAGCATGCAGGTTTTGATTTAATCGGCATTATTCTACAGTGAGCCTGCTGCATATTAGACAGTGGGATATTGCAGTGGGGAATGAGTGCTGTGAAATAGGCACAATAGGCTGAGCTTGTGTTTTCCTGGAGGCATACTGCATGCTCTCGTGTCAGTCTCGCTCACTGCTGGCAATGACCAAATCCATCATGACATGTGGACAACAAAGAGCTACAAGAATGCCTGCCTTAGTGTGCACACACACCACACTGCGTCTTAGAAGGCAGCGCGCGGTGCACTATCTCCCCAGAACACAAGCCTATCCCCATGCACAGGGAGCATTACATGTCACAGAACACAGTGAAATCTTTAAGCACCGTATCCAAACGAAAAAGCCCTGTCAAATAGCTCTACTCGACATGAAATACAGTAGAGCGGTTGATGGTGGAACCAGTCAGCGCAGGGATTTTCCAGATAAAGCTTTCTGGTAGAAAATTGGGAGAGTCCAGTCATCAGTATGTTCCAGGCAATTCTTTAAATTAGCACGAGATTAGGGAGTGCATGGTGATTAAGCTCATTTGAAGTATTGAGGATCCGTCTGGGCATTGGCAAGAGCCACACGTTAATTAATCTGGTAATGGATGAGAAAAATAAGCACTCTTACGCGCATATCAGCATTTTGCTGAACAGGAGGAAGTATAGGAGATGGAGTGGGGGTGGGGGGTTGG
>NW_019524904.1:444101-459562 GCF_002814215.2 Seriola lalandi dorsalis | reverse complement strand
GGGGTGAGGGGGAAGGGGTGGGGGGCTAGGCTTTTTTAAAGGCAGACACATAGAGTGAAATGGAGCATGTTGCCTACAGGGAAATTAGCACTGAGTGTAGCCTGATGAATGCACCATTGTATCTGTTATAATGGAAAAATGGACAATGTATGAAGTTTTTTTTTTTTTTTTCACTTTTTATCTCCCCCTTGCTCGTGTGTTCTGCCTGGAAACAAGGATCTCGGATCATGTAAAGAAGGGCTACACGTTAACAGTGACAACCGTACAGTGACAGCAGTGAGAGTACAACTCTTTTCCCTCTTTGTTTCCGTTCACTATCATTGAGCTGAGTCAGAGCGACGCTGTGACTGACCCACACGTGACAGACGTGGACTCATGTGCTCATTTCAGCCGGTTCCACCAGTCTGAAGCAGTGACACTTCGGTGACAAATGTCTGCCCTCGCTAGTTGAGTCGTGTATTTTATAGAGTTTGACAAAACAGTCGTGCGCTGCAGCAAACAGCAGCAACATTTAGTCACACGGTTCCTGAGCTAAGCTGGTGCTTGTTAAATAATTAAACCCTGGGAAAAGAGCCCTGGAAGAGGTTAAATGAGGCTGGGCTACACAGGAGCTGCTGCGTTCTTGCATGGTGGTCGGGAATGTGCAGGAAGGCCTCTCACCCAGGACTGTCCCAGGAGTGGACTTCTTCGCCTAATTAGGCTTACGCCCCTTTAACATTTAATAACGGCCAGCTGGATCCTAAGTTGAATATTTAATGCAAGTTGATACTGAGGGATTTCACAAAGATTATCAGGATTAAGAGACAAAAGACCGTCCCTTCCTGTTTGAAATTCCCCTTAATATTTCACAAATATTTGAATGACAAATTTAATTTCACAAGTCCCACTGCATGGTCAGTTGATACACGAGAAACACAGATTACAGACGTGTTTTTCAGCACTCCTTTGTTATGCTATGGCAGCTCATGTTTCTCAGACATCAGCTATAGGACACACTGCAACAGGACGAGTCTGTGCCAGTGCCTATCACTCTAATACACTGAGCCACGGATAGTATAATAGGCAGTAAATGAGAGATCTTCTGAGAGCGCCTCTACTAAAAAGCCTGATCACATATGGGGAGGTCAGCGGACCATCTGCTGACTGATTGTTATCTTGGACAGCTCTCACCATACCTGAACATCAGCATACTGAAGACATTCCCCGGCTGCTGCACTAATTCAAAAATAAACCCCCTCCAAAAAAAAAAAAGAAAAAAAGAAAAAATTAGGAAGCTCATGAAGAGGAAAATATCTGTCAGAATTTCAAAAAAACAGACAAATATAAACCTCAAAGGACCAAATATGAATAACTTTGTGTTAAATATGGAATATCGCAACGAATCAGCTCCTCGCAGCACTCATACTTGTGCGCGGCAGGATTTTTAATACTAAGTGTCATTCCTCAGCTCAGTATACATTAAGACATGTCACTGTCTATTTACCACCTCTGACATCCCCCACCGGACATGAAGCCCTTGTCGGCTTTGCTCCGAAGCAACTTCACGCCATGAAAAACAGATAATGCTAGCGTGGCCTACTTATTTTCCCCTGCCTTTTCCCCGTGTGTGTAATAAGTAGTGATGGCATGTCCTCTTAAGGGAATGTAACTCTAAATGTGCGGAGGCCCTGTAGAAGAAGGGTCAGCTTTTGGGGGGGGGGGGGATTCTTCGCTCCTCTCATCAGAGGAGCGAAGAATCCTGCTTCCAAAACAGATGGTAAACAGGATTGGGCGATATGACCATACAATAAAAATTTGTCAACTGTCAAAAAATTTGCTGCACTGTTTATGCCAAAGTTGCAATCCCTTTAATATCTCTGGCTGTATTAGGCCTCTGTAGGCAATGCTACAAATCAATAATCAGGACTGCTTTATGGCTATATTGGATTACAGGACTGTTGCATCACTGTGATGTGAAGTACCGTGATTTTATTTGTGAATAATTCATCGGATTAGCAGACATTCACGCCGGTTTTTGGTTTTTTTTTTCTATAAAAACATATAGATATGTTGTGATATAAAAGTACATATACCCCAATAGAAGATTTTATCCATACCTTATTCCCCATGCGCTTATTGGCAATCTGTAAAAAAAAAAGTGGAAGGACTTGTTTTAGTATTTATGATATTTAGTATGACACTATGAAACTTTTAAAAGAAGAAATAACTTCTTAAAAAATGAGAAGTTGAATTCACAAGCAACAAAATGCATCCTTCTTTAGTTCAGTACACCCAAAGGTTTTGCCGCTACAGGATAATATTAGATAACGTTAGCAAAGTTTAGATGGACGGTTGTGTAACCGACATCACTGAGCTCAGTTCGGTGACTTTGTGAGTCAGAGCAAGACTCTGTAACGTTTGTTAATCAGTAGCCGCTGTGACCACAAGGGAGTATGATGCAGTAAACACTACAGTAAACAATCACGATTACAGCAAAATGACTGTGAAATGTCAGTTACACAGTCATATCACTCTAAAAGTTTGCTAACGTTAGCTACCTGTAGCCACCATAAGCTACTGGTCATACCAGACAAAGCAAGGCTACAGCAGCAAAATCTTTGAGTGCACTGAACGCTGCATTTTATAGCTTATAAATTAAACTTTTCATTTGTAAGCGGAAAAATGTGAAGATTTTTTTTTTTTTCCAAAGGCTACATAGTCTTAAAGTGACAGTACAAAGTAACAGTTATTATTAAAGCCATCTGTAAGCTCATACAATAGAAAGTAAGTCACGTCTGAGCTACTTTATGGGTCACCTTAGTAAATGACCTGTGTTAAGTCAATCAAAAGGCTCTGGATAAGACAGCCACTGTCAACACACACAGGATTAGGTCTAATGACCCACACTGCCTGGGCCACTTCCATAAACACACCATAACAAGTCTGTTGTATACAACCTGGGACATATAACCTGTGAATTATGTTTCTGTTACGCTGCCTATCTGAGCCGTCTCCTTCGCGCGGCATGACCCTGAATTATAAGCCGGATTTTGATCGTGCTGAGGGGATGCATGTCTAACAGTTGCGTTTTAACAGCTCTGGGTGCCGTCCCTCTCCTGCTGGGACCAAGGCATCTTAATTCAGGATGTAGATCTCAGTCAGCAGGTGAATGCTGGTCTAATCAGCCAGCCATATGTCCTCCTATCCCCTGGCTGATCATCCCCCCCCCCCCCCAACACACTGATTGCTGTATGGTTTGATAAATCATATGATAGATATGGTAATGCAGGTTCCAAACTGCTGTCCACCACAGATAAAGGTTTCCAGCTCGTATGACCCTCATACCAAATACCCGCTTATGTTAGAGAAAAGAAAACTGAAGTTACTGTCAATTCTGAGTAAGGCCAATCTCTCGTTCTTCCTTTTTATTTTTCAGAAATCTGTTGACCTTGTCCTCCCACATAGCCCATCTGTGCAGCCGGGTTAGTCACAGGAACTCCACACAGCTCCCTCAATCCCCCTCAATCTCTTTATGGGTCACGTAAGCACTTTTACTCCACCAGCCGAGAGCAAAGAGGAGAATCAGTTACCAGATCTTGGTCAAATCACAGATACATTAAAAACAGTAGCTTGGTGCTAACACCCCTAATGAACACATATCCCGTTTTAGAATTTGTGTCAAAATGTTACAAACCTATCTCCCCTGCTGTGGAACCGGGCGTTGAATTTAGGTCACGACCGTTTACCTTGTTATCATGTGATTTTTATACCGCAGCAGGCGAATAAACTGCGGTGACGCCTTAATGCAGCTAAAGCCCCAATGAAACCAGCCACCGTGCGGCAAGAGTTCATCCCATTTCGGCAGCTGATGAACATCTGTTCAGCATTAGTGGTTACTGCTTTGTGGTCCGTGGTCCTGTGGGTGCAGAGCAGGGCTCAGCTGATAATGTTGAATTCTCAGGTGCAGCCGGCTTCAGCTCAGATAAAAACAGAGAGGAAAAAAAATAAATTGTATATATATATACATATATATATATATATATAAGAACAAATTTCCTGTTTGCCTTGTATCTAATCCAAAACCAATAAGTGAAAGCCTGTAACAGCTTTTAAACATAAACAGACATTAAATATTTGTGTCGCTAAGCAGACAACAAGATTACATCAAACAATGTCCTGTAACACTGCAGATGTAGTTCATCATGCTGTTTAACTTATGTTTCCCACCTGAAATACAACGCAGCATTATTTAACCATCGAGAAAACGTATCATATTTTAAATTTATGCATTTTTCTGTTCTTGTTTTAATCTCAAATAAAAAAATGTGAATGAAAGCAGGTGAGTGGACGTGTTGCTGCTGTCACGCATCAAAAATACATCAAATACACAAAGATATACGTGAATATTCATACACATGCGTACACACTGAATATCATCTGTGTTGAGTTCATTCTTTGCGGCTGCAGTTTCAAAGGTCAGGACTGAACTGTCAATCTCAATTTTTTTATTTTATCACGGACAAAACGTTAAGTGCTCCAGAGCTGCTACTGACTTGAAATTCTTTTCGTCAATCTTCTTCTTCTTCTGCAATTTTTTTTTTTTTGCTGTTGTTGTTGTTGTACTTTTTGTTGTGTGTGGGTGGGTGGGTGTGTGTGTGTGTCCGTCCAGGGGTGTAGGTGCACATTCTTGTGCGTGTTTGCATGATTCACACATTCCACGGGCTTAAGGAGAGGACACGATGAACATATTTCTCTGGTCCTGTGGCACCTCTTTGTTTACATACCAGACGTGCTCCGGGGAGACAGAGCGACTGACACAATAAGCTCGCCTGGGCTGTCTGTACATCACAGCAGGCCTCCAGCACATCTTGATTCATCAACTAGTTCCCAAATAGACAGAGAGAGCTGGTGCTCTCAATGTGGAAAATGGTTGTTGGTCCAGAGCGATGTGATGCGTGGAGCCAGCCAGTGCTATCGCTGTAAACTGAACTTTTGCGGAATCTAGATCAAAACAAGCTATTTTACAGAGCAGGTGATTGGTTGATTAAAATATGAATTGATAGTTGTGGATATTTTGCTTTAATTCAGTATCCTTATGGTCTGTAAATATAATAGAAGCCGGTTGTCCCGCTTCAAATAATCAATTGAGAAAACCAACCTCTTTCCCCACATGATAGGGGTTATTGAAAAGGTGCAATGGCCCCTGGTGGAGACAGGCAGACCTTTCCCCTGGAGCCTGACCCCTGACCCGCATCTCTGTGATCAGCTAATTGGGAAAGAGCGAGTTAGAGGAGCACTAAAAGCTCTCTGAGAGGAGCCGAGGGGTGGGACCAGGACATGCCCGCTGGGGAAAGAGCTCGTCTACTTCAGTGGAAAGGATTGAATAATGCCTTTGTGTCGAAGCCAGTCTGTCTGTGTGTGTGTGTGTGTGTGTGTGTGTGTTAGTGTGTGGGAACAGCAAGTCATAGGAACATCACAGACACATAAACTGAAGGGATACATATGAGAATACACCAGACAGGTGTGCCGCCACAGACTGCACATGATGAGTCAATAAAACAAACAGCTGATGGAGTTTTAAACAGGACAGTCAGCAGCATTCAGACGGTCAGTGCAGATTTATGAACCACGAGATTGCAATACCTTTCACAAGCAGTTATCTTATGAATAATACACACAGGCCATATTTGATGAGCTCATCCACATGCGATCATAAACTTAGTTTATTTGCGATGCCGGCGTTGGTCTGTAGTGCCTGCTCTTCATAAAAATGGGATTTCTCGGGGTAACGGCACCATTTGGGTAATGGCACACTAATATTTTACATCAGCTCTGGGAGGCCTGATATACTGCTGCGATGCGAGGAGAAATCTCATGCAATCAAAGCATTGTTTCACCTCCCACAGTGTTAACTTGAAAGACGATTATGAAATCAGGAACCTTAGCACTTGATGAAGTATAATATGAAGAAGAGTCACACAGATGTGCCGAAATTATTTCCATTTGTTTATTATATTTTTGTTTATTGTGGATCGTTTGCTCATAGATGCACAACAGTTTTTGATGTTTTACTCTGTATGGAAGTGTTATTACTACAAGTTGTGACTTGTGACAAAACAAGAGCTTGATCCTAAGTTGTTTTTTTATCTCCATCTTATTTTCATCTTAAAAAGAGTAGGAAGTGGTGGTTAAACCATGATGTTTCGGCTGCAAATGCTATTCTTTAAGATCAAAAATGAACTCAGATTTTAAGATTATGTTTTTTTTTTTCATCAGCTTTTGACACATCTAAAATAAACACCACCAAATACAAATTTTTTTCTCTAAACCCCCTCCCGCCAAAACGTGCCCTGACGACAAAGACATCAGCCTGGAATCGGTTCAACTAGTTTTAGACATTACTCTGCTGACGGTGGCTTTTCATACAGCACCTACTAGGATTTTTAAGTTTGTGGTAGCGGCCTGTTTTCAGTAACTGACATTTATATTTGATGATGAGAGAGAGTGAAAGTCAGTTTTCAGTGGAAAAACAATCTTTCTTCTTCTCTGTTGCGTCATATTCAGCAACATGCAAATGTGCCAGATCTGTCTTTTTTGCTTTCATCAGCAAACACAGCAATCTGAGGAGTGGGGCCTTGACAACATGCACAGACACACACACACACACACACACACACACACATACATACATACACACACACACACACACACACACACACACACACACGCTGCTGATGATTGACTGTGTGTGTATTTAAGATAAACTGGCCAAAAAGGCTCTGAATCACTTGTAAGTATAACAGTGAGCAGGATGTTACAGAGCTGGATTTGACATTCATTAACCAGACAACCCTGATCTCCGTGTACGTAGTGTAGTGCAGTATACGAGTGTGTAGACGCAGGGAAAAGTGTGTGTGTGTGTGTGTGTGTGTGTGTGTGCGCTTTGTACGTCACACCCAGCTGCAGCCTGATACCACTGGCCTCCCAAGCTCTGACCTCTGAGCTCCAACCACGTAACAATCTGCCCGACCTGTCACCTGCATGGAGCGCCAGCCTGCCTCAGGGTCACACACACACACACACACACACACACACACACACACACACACACACACACGCACACACACAATATATTGGTCACTGCAGGTGTCAGGGTCTGCTTTAATGTTTGTTCATGCTGCCTGATTCTAAATAGTTGTGGCTGCCTGTATGTTACAGGGCGCTGAGGTGACAGTTAATCATGAAGTCATGGTGGTTTTATCTGCTTGTGTGAAATACAACTTATACAACATCTATTTCTACACTAATAAAACAGACTGTTCTCTATCCTCCTTAAAAAGTTTGAGGTGTTTTCGTTGTTGCTCAGCAGTTCTTTAAAAAAAACATCATATTTCAAGTTAGTCTTAGGAAGATCTGACTCAACCATGAAACACCCACTAGGAAAAAAGCCGTATGCTGATTGGTTGAACAAGTGGTCGAAAACTTTCCTTCTCTTTTTCCTGCCTTTTCACACAAACAGAGACACTGGGCTGCGGACTAAACCACAATAACACAGTTCACACACACACACACACACACACACACACACATATATATATATATATATATATATATATACTGCACGTCCACACCTACATCCTCTCCACACAGAGGTAAACAAATCACCCCATATCAAAAAATGAATGTAAAAATCAAATTCATCATATTCTTTCCTACAAGTCTACCGTTTTTGTTGCTTTATATATTTTAAGGTCTCCCATGACCTCACATTGTGTGACACACAATGCCAAGCACTGTGTGTCTTGTCACTTTGTGCTTTATGCGTCCAACGTGGTTTGCCTGTATGTTTAGCATGTGATACGTATTGTACCTCATATACAAAACATACATGGTGTAAAAAGACAAAACAAACAAAAAAAAAAATTGTTCCTATACAAAACTTTAGACACATTTTGAATATAATTATGGGTGTTTTTTTTGTGTTTTTTTCAATTGAGTCTCCAGTAAAGTACATTCAGGCACCAACACTTGCTGAGCCCACACCACTACGGAGGAGGCATGTGCTGAGGCTGACTCACGGTGTAGCCAGAAATCATCAAGTCATGAATCTGTCTGTGTTTGGGCGTACAGAGGCACATATGAGTCATGACAGAGAGAGAGAGAGAGAGAGAGAGAGAGAGAGAGAGAGAGAGAGAGAGAGAGAGAGCGAAAGAGAGAGATCTGCAGAGACAAAGACAGGCGACAAGAAGACTTGGGTCAGCCATACATTAGTTCCACATAGTCAGTCGAGGTGACAGTCGGATTGTCAGCGACTCTGAAGTTACCCTGAACTTGAAATAAACCCTGAGCTGAGCAGCAGCGGTGGTGGCGGCGGCGGCAGGGTGACACACTTTTACTCTCTTTGTAGTGAAACACACAGATTCCTCCCACCCTCATTCTCTGTGCCCTCATACACTCCTACACTCATATTTCTCATCTAAAATATATCTTAAGATCCTGTGGATAATGTCAAAGCAGGCAGAAACACTCGCTCTGCTCAGACATCGGCCCGCTGCGTTGACTTTTGATCTAAAAATAAATAAATAAAAATCCGACTTGATCCGTGTCCTATATTTGGCAAGACTTGGAGCCTCTCTGGTCAATCTGTGTCAAGGCTTTTCTCTAGACTAAGCCACTAGCAGTGTGCAAAAACCTTGAACAACCCCCCCACCAACAATATTTGTCAGTGCATATTCTATCACCATGGTGACTGTCACTCTCGCCAGGCGGTGTTGTGCAACTCTCTGCTGATAGGGTGAAGGGGGAGGCTACACTAGGTGAGGTAAGGAGAGGTTGCAACAATCGGTCAGGAGCAGCTTGTGTGTTATTATAGGTTAAAGCCCTCTACCTTATGGTCCCTCCCGGTGCCTTTCAGAATAAAAGGAAGGGTTGGTTTTTCAAAACAAAGTATTCCCTTCAAGGAAGCTTGAAAATGCATACAGTGCTTTGTTTAGATTGATTTTTCCAATGTTCCGTGGCCCAAACGTGGAACGAGGAATTGTTTTTTGAGCTGGGCCGATGTTTTGGTTCCAGGAGTTTTCCCCACGCTGTCATGGCAACCAGCTGAAAGGGCAGTTGGCGGGATGGTAGTAAGACAACAAGGCCGACATGCTGTTTGTTCTGCAGATGCAGCCCTCTGTTCCCGAGAAGTCCCTGGGTGGTGAAGACTGAGTGGTGCATCCCAAGGGGCTATCGCGTTTCAGAGCAAAAACAAGCCGGCCAGGCTCTGGCAAACAGCATCACTCATTGCAAAACCTTTCATTTGCAAAGAGTTCTGTAGCCGGAGGCGTGTTTGTTATTCTGAGAAGTCATAGGAAGCTGAACTAAATTTTGAATAATAGTTTCAGGAAATATGACTCCTGTTTCTAGCTTCTGGTATTTTGAAAAAAAAAAAAAAAGAAAAAGAAAAAAAAGAAGGATCAAAACTCATCTGTTTTAGATGCAAAATTCATATTTGAGGATACTCTTCATTAATTGCAGTGGATGAAAATCTGTGCAGTGCAGCCCTGACTGTCTTCAAATCTATTTTGGGGTCATGTTTTTGTGGTCATCCATGTGAGTCATTAGGTTCCAGCCACATCAACAAGCAATAACTAATGCTGCGCTGTCTGTGGAGGATAAAAGGCCACTGTTGCTGGCATTGATATAAAAGGCAACACTTCCTATAAATAGCCTCACCCGAGGCCATAGAGATGACATAAGTACCTCAGTCTACCACAGTGGCTTGGTTCCTTTTTTAACTTCTCTCTATTTACCCATTACCACATATGGGGGGGGAAAGCATGTGCTGTCATGTGCCAATTCCATACCAGTACAAATAGCTCAGACCCCGATATCGCAGCTCAAGGTCGGGATGACGAGTAACTTGTGCAAGACGTCATTGCATGAGTATCAAGATTTTGCCATCAGAGAGTGAAGACGCAGCACGTTTTCGGTAACAGTCTTTGGTTTGAATTGGTTTTGGTTAACAGCTCAGCTCGTACTGAAGCACCTCCGATCGCTTTTTTTCCCTTTTCTAATCAGAGTTCACCGGGTGTCTCTCGATTGCTGCGACTAACACGCTCATCATCACAAAAAACCACCACGAACTCGGTGAACGTGTGAATGATTCCCTTTTCTAATTAACTTGATAATAGCGAGGGTGTCTGACAGGCTTCATTCATAATGGCACACATTTCCTGTAGCATATGACTCATGCTCTACCTGAGGGAGAGGGGGAGGGAGAGAGAGAGAGAGAGAGAGAGAGAGGAGCACCTCATCATCCATCTTCCATTGTGATGGTGATCTCATCCTGAGTCATAATATTAGTGCCTTGACACGTTGAAGCTCATCTGCGGGTCATAAATCCTCCTCTCTCTGCCTCTTTTCTCTGTTAGCTTGTCACAGGTCTTCTGCAAGTCATAAGTAAGTCGATTACAGTGACAGCGTTCTCTCCAAGTGAATTGCTTATAACTGGGAATGCAGCAACATTGCTAAAAAAAATCAAGCAGACAGGGCCGGAAACACGTGCACTTAGGTTTTAAACAAACTTATTTGGAAGAGAGAAGAAAAGGCTAATGTTGTGTTTACTATCCAAACTGTCAGTAACTTACTGTAGTCGTGTGCATACACACTTTTCCTTCATAATGACGGATTATTAGCTCCACTTCAGGTGCACTCACTGTCAGTCGGAGCTCTAAATAAAGGAATTTTAGATAATCTGGAAAACTGGATTGTTTACAAGCCCGTTTGACTGTTTGATTTTGTACCCAGGCGGTACAATACCGCCTTCGCAAATCTCAGCAATTAAGTTGATGAGTGCAATATTCTGACAATTGACAGAAGCGATGGCAAAAACTACCTAAAAGCAGTACAATCCCTTTTCTGAATGGTTTATTCCTCAGCACAGAGTCCATTCTGTTATCTTTATTTTTATCCTTTAACGACTCATTCTCACTCTCACATGAACAGAAACTCTGTGTCTGAGTACAACCATTACTACAACTTCTACAATGTGGAACACCGCAGCGTTATAAATGTCACAATGGAGCAAACGTAAAAAAAAAAAAGAAAGAAAAAAGTGAAAGAGTGAAAGAGGAGGCGGTGTGATTATTCAATAGAAGATGGATGTGCTTTCACAGAAATGACCTACTTTTCCAGTCACATCTGACCTGTTGAGGGCTTATTGAGTTCATGTTAGCAACTTAGCTCTGAGCTTGCTCTGTAGGCTCAATATACTGTTTTATGTTGGCATCCTCTCTCATCTATCTGCTCTGTACTGGCAAATGAAACATTATGTCTAGGAAACTGAACCACAGTTTGGCTGGAAACTTTTTTAACAACGCAATATTAAACCAAAACATTTGGAGAGGCAATAAGTCAGTCATGTAAAAGATTCAAGTCCACGCGGAGTCACAAGTCACTGGTGTCAAGTGAACATGCAAGGCTTCCTTGAGGTCATGTGACTTTCATTCTCACCTAACGTGCCAGCGCATGGTGTACCGTTTGCCACCCCATTATGCACCCCTCCATGTCCCGAAGACGGCTGTTTGTTCGTGTGCCGTGTGCAGACACAGCTCATCCTGAGGAGTTGGTTTAGCAGAAATATGGTGATTCTTATAAGAGACTTAATGCAATAGGTGCAGGAGCCTCTCAATCATCAATATATCCCTGAATTATTTAATTCTGAATTGCAATATTGTTGATATTAAATCTAAATATCCACGGTGTTTGCATTTTTTCTTTTAATGAACAAAGAAGAAAAAAAGAGAGAAAAAAAGGGAACTTTTCTCACTTTTTGTGTGTCTGTGTGAAATGTTACGTAACGTTTATCTAATTAACTAGAGTGGAAGTATGGTAACCGACAGTTATGTTAATGACCAATACAACATATTGTGAGATTTGCTTATTTATTTATCTACTTGTTTAAAAGACTTGAAATTCATGGACAAAACCTGTGGGCGGACAAAGTGTGGTACTGTTCTGCAGCTCCAGCACGAACACTTAATACTTGTGGGGGTTGAAAGGGTCAGAAGGCGGCTTTGAAACAGAAATGTAGACACAGTGGATACGTTTAATGACTGGGAATAAATTACAGTGAAATTACAGATCAAATTAGGCCTGATGTTCAGCAAAAACAGCCAGAAATGCAAAGTCATGCCTTTGTCCCGATGTAACACTCTCAGTGCATGGACAGCAGCTGTTACAGCCTTCGCTTTCTCAGGGCTCGCACATTACTTACAATAAGTTGTTTACTTACAGAGAAGCTGCGATTACATGCCGTGTTGAAAGTGCACGTTTTGGTGTGACTTCCAGTGTGAGCCGAGTGTTTTTTCTCACGGATCAAAATCACAGAGCCGCACATTGGAGTTGGGGGGGGGGGTAATCCCACCGTTCCTCCGCTGAGCCCCCCAGTCCACAAGACTTTGGCCGTCTGCCCCATGACTTCTCTGAGTTCGGGTCGCCTAGCAACCGGTCCCCTGCTATTAGAGTTTTCATGCATCACTATGTCTGCATTGATGTCAAGGTTGCCGCGGCAACCATATGACCAATACACCATCACTCTTTGCCACTGTTAACAATCTATAAAACCTATTTTTCACTAACAAGCCGTGGGGCTGATGCTATGCAACGCCACTTTACTGCCTTTCTTCAGTCATTTATAGTACAACAGCAACAACTTGACATTTTAAGATGATAAAAAAAAATAAAAATTAAATATGGGTCCAGTTGGCGGCGATAAAAAGGATGCATGCCTGTAATTTCTTTAAAATAGGACTTGCCTCTGGACAGCCACAATGCAGCTCTGACAGTAAATGGAGGTTCAGTGGCAACAATCCAAAGATAATCCACAGCTGAAAATGATTAATGCCCGTGACATGAATCTACTGTAGATCGCAACTGCCAAAACCCAAGAAAAATTGTGGTAATCTCGACCGCTCATTGCCTCTAGCGAATCAACCACAAAAGCTGTGGGATTGTGCTTTATTTAGACTGGGTCAGAGTCAATACAGCAGGCTTCAGCTCCAAAGAGTGTTGTTCATTTAAATTATCCTGAGAAAGAGAGTCATACTGTAGTCTCAAAGTTTTTCTTTTTCATCATTAAACTCCCCAAATTTCCACAGGCTATCATTAAAAGGCACAAGGTGCTGGTCACCGAATGTGAAGGAAAACAATAAAAGACACAAACATGATCATGAGACAAGAGCAACCCGTACACTTCCTGTCGCCACTCTGCTCTCACACTGAGCCTAGAGGGGTCACGACCTCTCGGTTTAAAAAACCGACCCGAGGCAGTAGCTTGCCCTTCTCCTGAAGAGCAAACACATGCCAGTAATCACTGCCACAATGGAAGTGTGTTTTCCCTCCGAGATGGATGTGACAATAAGTGGAGGAAAAAATGCTGACAGCGTTCAAGATCAGCAACAAAGCCAACAGTGTTGAGATTAGAAAAGTCTCCACAAACACAGACTGTGTTCAGAGTCATACTGCATGTTGATGCTTTAATTTACACTTACTCATTAACTATTCATAGTTTTGTCCCGTTCCAGCAATTTATGTCTGACAACCACAAATTAGATTATCAGGGTGATATGTCTAGAATTTGTCAGAGACAGATCAGAGGCTGATCTTTGCCGTACAACATCTAAATAGGATACTCGGGATAAACCCCTTTTGTTGAAGCTCTTTCCTCAGAGCATCCAAATGAGCTAACCACCGTATTCTGCTGATAATAATCTGTATAAGTCAGAGACTTTTGTTGGGTTCCCTGGAGGGAGTGAAATACTGATGGTGAGGACTGTTATGCGATAATCTGTCTCGATCTCTTCCCTCGACAAAGATAATCCGTCTAGTTCAATGTGTACTGTGCCTGTTTGCCCGGGAGCCTCAGTCTGCAGTCCGCCGCCGGCACACTGGAGCGGAGCTGCAGGGGAAGTAGGTAAAGGACAGGGAGGAATCAGCGCTCGCTACGGCTGGCGGTGCCAAGGGCGATCTGCCGACTGGGAAGCACGCCCAGAATATGTGTACAGATAGAAAACAATCTGAGGGATCTTTTCCCCACACAGTAAGCAGGAAATGAGGGTGATAGTGTGGTGTCTCTACAGGTGACAGGAGGCAATGCAGCTGCTTTTTTTTTTCTTTTTTTTTTCTCAGAAAACACAGGATTAAATCAGTCTGGATGTGCTATTAATGCTGCATCCTATAGAAAGCAACACTGGGGCAGTGTTGATTGCCATTGCCAAGACGTGGCATGGGAGGCTGCCAAAGTCCTTCCAAGAGTAGCATGTGAATCTGTAATGCGGAAGCGATAAGTCAATTACTCAATTAGTTGATTCACGGAATATTAATTGACAACAATTCCGATGGAGTGAGCCTAAAGCTGAATTTCTGTTTCATGGAAAAACAATAAACAAACGAGAGCGCTCTGATCAAGCTAAACATGACGTGTGTGTCCTGCACTGTCAGGATAACAGAAGCAGCTAGTGTATGATAACAAGAAAATGGAGAAGAAATAAAAGAAACAGAACCACTTTTTCAGTTGGTTTAAGTAAATTTGTCAAATATTATCTCCTTTATGAAATATTTTTGAAATAAAAGCTAACAAGGTAAGTTGGCGAAGAATTCTTGATCAGATTCTTAGTCGTCAATCAGATATTTAATGATCTAAATCAGAACTTTGTTAGTGTCTGAATTTTACTTAGGCTTTGTGCAGCTGCTACAATATGAAACACTGATCCCTTAAGAAGTCTGGCATACTCTGCTAAATGAAAAACATCTTTATGTTCTCAAAACTAAGGTGTTAAAAGCAGCATTGTTTTGTTAGAAACAAAACTAAAAGTATTGTACAAGCATCGGTTTCCAAAACTCTGATAAACCGATACAGCTCCTTCCTTTTTTTTTTGATATTTCACTTATAGAAAAAGGATTGATTAATCAGTAATGAAAAAAAATCATTCGTCGCAGATATTGCAGTGTAAGAGAACACAATAATTTATGTAATATTTTGTTTATAATCCCTCAAAATCCCTTTTTTCTAAACTACTATGACTCCTACATACAGTGTGTGTTACGTCCCAAACAGGGCCGGCTTCCAGGCAGCCAGTTTAGTTGTGAATGTTTATCTGAGGCTGTGCTGCTTACACCACAGAGGCAGCATGGGAGTCTGGCACAGAAACAATGCTGTGAGCTGCAACTGTGACCGTGACGTCATGTGGGTGGCCGTTCCTATGTAGTCAGCACTTTTCACCCCTCCTCCTCCTCGTCCTCGTCCTCCTCCTCTTCTTCTTCTTCTTCGCCCTACAGCTGCACATCACACACTGACCTCTGGCCATCCTCCATGGGGCCTAGGGGGGAGGGGGGGCTCAACCAGCAGCCCTGCACACTTGATCAGGGGAGACAAGCAAAAAGCAAAGGGGGGATAGGAGCTAAGGTTTTTTTTTTTGGGGGGGGGGGGGGGGGGGGGT
>NW_019524904.1:346716-444081 GCF_002814215.2 Seriola lalandi dorsalis | reverse complement strand
GGGGGGGGGTGGCGAGGTCAGTAAACCTCTCTCCTCTGCAGACTGACTGATCAGAGAGCGGTGAGAGCAGGGTGATAAACGCTCGGTGTCGGTCTGGATGTCTGCATGCTAGCCTCGCGGTGCCGTCCAGATAGAGCGAGAGACAAAGGGGGTGGGAAAGAGCGAAAGCGGCAGCAGCGGCAGCAGCAGCAGCAGCAGCAACATAGAGCGGCTGTCTCACATGCTCCTCCATGTGAGACTGAGCCAAGCAAGAACGGGAGCCGCTTTATGTAAGCATCTCCCAGCAGCCCGTGGGACTGCTGGAGAGTCTCACATGTTTGTGTGGTGGTCTTCCCACATGGAAGGGTTCGGGCCAGACCGGACCAAAGAGTGTCATGCCTTGAACCACTTATCATCCGTCCCCCGCCCCCCCCCCCGTCTCCGTCTGATGATTTGCTGGTTTGTTTTTTGTGTGTCCATTCGCTGTCTGTCTGTCTGTCTGTCTGTCTGTCTGTCTCTCTGTTGTCTGCCCCTCCCGTCATCATCTTCCCATTCCTCTTTCCATTCCTGCTGCTGCTCCCTGGTTCACCCCTGGCTGCGAGAACTTGCAGCTGGGACAGAGAGGAACAGGCGGAGGCAAAGAAAGGGGAGGGTTGAGGGGGAGACGGGAAAAGGAGGAGGACAGATCAGAGGTGCCGACTCCGTTTCCCTTCAGACATAGTAGACATCAGAGCCGAGCCCAAAACACAAACAGTGGCTGAAATCTAGTCCATCACACACACACACACACACACACACACACAAAACTTGCAGTTCAGAGCAGCGAGAAACACCACTTCCAGTCCTGCGTGTGCCACTGCAAACCACCAAAAATATCTTCGAAAAAAAATCTCATCAGTGCAGATGCTATAAATAACATTCAATACACAACATCAGCCACATACTGTAAACGCACAGACACCACCACACACATTCAGCCTCGCAGCCACCTTTCTCTCCACCCCCCACCCCCCTCTCTCAGGGGCAGCTGGCAAAACACAAAGGAGAGAAGTGTGCAACTGGTGCGATAAAGCTGGGAACATCTTGCTATTCAAGCGTCAGCATAATAAACTGGAGGCACAATTAAGGAGAAAAAAAAAAAAAAATCCCCCAACCACAAGAACAAGTGCTCAGTGCTGCAGCAGCGCTCAGCGCCTCAGTCCAGCTGCGGGTTGTCTTTAGGACACGGGGAAAAAAAAAAAGGACAACAGAGCTTTTCTGTTAGCACCCCCTCCTCTCCCCCTTCTTGGGAATGCAAATGATCAGACAGTGACATACTGAGAGAGTACAAAGCACGCGTGTTTTAACTTCACATGTGCTGCCATGATACTATTAGGGAGGTCTGATATATCAGTGTGTGCAAACATTACTCCCTTTGTCTAAAATTCCCAAAAGCTTAAATTCCTCAGCTACAACACACAGTGGGATATTCATATGAAGTTAATTGTTAAAAGGTGTTTTAAAACTTTATGGCTTAACAAAAGAGAACAAAGAGTCCTTATTAAAAACCTGAGATAAAAAAAAAAAAAAGAAAGTTGCTGAAATCTCCAAAAACACACCAACTCCTGTAGAATTAACAGCCACGAAAAGCATGAAGTTTTGAGGCTTTTCCCTAAAGCTTTTTTTTTTTTTTTTTTTAAAGACCCGGAGAGATTCCTCGCCCTTAAACCTTCCTCTCTGTTCTCACAATCCCCCCGAGGCGGCTGGTGCAAAGTCTGCCGCTGTCTGGCTGTTCCCATGGCAACCACCAGGTGAGCAGACAGGCTTGGAAAGCATGGCGAAGAACATTTGACTCCCTCCACATGCTCAGGCAGAGCACACACTCTCAGATAACAGGAGGCGAACTCCCTCCTTTATTCGAACTTGAAAGTAGACGGTGTAGTCACAAAAAAGGCGATGTTTAGTAAGTCTGAAAGCAGACAAGCAGATGACCAGTCTGCCAGTCCGTCTGTTTACCACTCTCTGTGTCTGTCACTGTCTCTCTCTCTCTGTGACACATGCACACACACATAAACACGTACACTGTACTGTGGAGTGCAGAAGAAGAGGAGGAGGCTACCCTGCGGGGGGGGGCAACTGAGATGTGTCATACCCACTGAACATCAAGTCTGGTTCTGCTACAGCAGCAAAAGGAGAAGGAGATGGTGGAGCAGCAGGGTGAGCGGAGCATGAAAAAATAAATAAATAAAATCACAGGAATGACGGAGAGAAGAGGAGGATCATCTTGAGAGAAAAATAAACCTAAGATAAAAACAATGTCCATTTTTATGTTCATCTTAGTTTAGAGTGCTCGCACGCTACCATTTGCTAATTAGCACTAAACGCAAAGTACCATCGAGTCTCATGGGAATGTCATTAGTTTTGCTAATAACCTACCGCTAAATACATTTAAATTTTGACCTGAGGATGGCACCGGATGAAAGTCAGGGGATGGCCAAAGTGAATACAATTCATCCAAAGCAGGGAGCATGAATGCCTGTGAAAACTTTCACGGCAATCCATCCAACAGTTGCCGAGGCATGTGACTAAAAACCAGTGTGACCTGTGACACTCTAGGAGAAGTTAGTGGACAGCAAAAATCAGTAGGCCTGATCCTCACCACAAGACAGTGTGTAATCAGGCTGTTTACTGTGACGGAAAAACATTGTTGTCATTGCTGTAAGACTCAAACCTCAAATCACATATGTGAAACATAAAGATGACCATGTTTTCGTAAGAGCCAACATGCTGTGCTAACTCTGCTAACTATAGGACTTCAGAGAAAAGCAGGAGCTTAACACTCTCAGAAAAAAATAATCTTTTAATTTAACCCGATATGTTCTATGCATGTATTGTTAGTTTTATATACAAGCCTATAAATAATAGACTAATAGAGGACTTAGACATGTGAGGATGGGGAGCTTAAAGAGTGTATCCTTTTCTGTGATTTACACTAGACAATTCAATTCAATGAAAGTGTTTCAAAATGGATTCAAAATAAAAACAAAATCACGTGCTGCATACTGTGTACATAGAAACACGTTGCAGTTACTGGAAGGAAATATTACCAGGATGTTACATTGTTTATTATTGACTCTGTTTATCACTAAGATACTGCCTGTGAGTAATTTGTGCTATCTGCCGCGTTCCCTCTTGCAGTGCGTGACACACGCTGATGGATTACTCGTATACAGTGACAGGGCTTCAGCCTCTGGTTCATATCCAACAATACAAAGTATCATCAGGCCGTAAAGCTGCAGGCTGCCAAAAACACAATAAAAATGCACATACTGCCTGGCAGCCACGTGTGATTAGGACGGACATGTTTTGGAATGGAAAGATTCCCAATTAGCCAAATCAAACTGTTTTGTTGGGACACAGGAACAAGCTCTGCGCCCATCACAAGCACCTCTTATTAAAATGTCACCGGTGATGAATGAGGCTAGATCGGCCCCGTCCAGGTCTCCACTGCAGATCGGAGGAGGGAAGAAAATACTGTTCCTCTCCTCTGTCCTTGTGTCTTAGCTCTATCTGGGATTTGCAAAATCAGGCAGGTGACGGAGGTCAACATGCAGCCTGCTTGCTTTTCATTATTCATCCATCCCAGCCTCTCTGTTTTCGTCCACATACTCAGAGATGACACAGGACGCCTAAGCCAAACAAAGGTCAATCCGCCCAGCTGACCTGCCCCTGACACTCTACTATTACGCTATCATGCGGCTGCTGGTGTGTGTGATTCATCCTCCATTATTCATGTCTGCCTAAAATCTAAATGTGGACGTGATTAAAAGCATGACACACACACACACACACACACACGCGCATTCTTTAGCGGTTTCATCACTGTTTTAACATGTACATACATACATGAAAACCCTCACTGTGGTTGCATGTGTGTGTGTGTGTATCTAGAAAGACTCAAGAGAGTGACACAGAGGCAAGCAAAAGTGCACACCTGCATGAATAATACTTTGCATGTGTTTTTGCTTTAACAGCCACATGTGTGTTTCTTTCATCTGTACACTTCACAACACCATTCCCCACCCATTAATTGCCACCGGCGTTCTATAAAAAAAAAAAACTTTTCCCCGCCATGGCCAAGTTGTGCTCCCAGTCCCTGGGCTTTGCTGCTCCTTTCCGTTGAGGCGATTTCTGTGGAACATGACTCCAGAATAGGCTGGATCGTGTTGCTGTGGATTCCGCCTGTCCGCCTACAGGGTCTATAAATAGTGCCTGTCAGATATTTTCACTCCTGTGCTGAGCACACTCAGTGGAAGAGCAGTGTATTAATATCCACGGTGACCAGAGTCGTGCCTCGGGAGGGAGAGTATGGTGCGGAGGTGTGTGTGTGTGTGTGTGTGTGTGTGTGTGTGTGAGTGTGGAGAGAGGGGAGGCGGAGGGACGTACAGACTCAGCAGGACTGCACACAACCAGCAGGCTGTCATCTTCCTCCCAACCTCCCTCTGCAGACTGAAGCTCCAACAAAAGACCTCTTTATGTCTCACTCTCTGGCGTCACTCCACAATGTGTACACACACACACACACACACACACACACACACACACAGCTGACCTCAGCTTAAAGAGGACGAGATCTGAGTCACATTACTTTTTGCACTCTGATTACCGTATGTTGTCTGCTAAAGCCACAGCACCTAAAACCGTCTCTGTTACGCAATGAGATGATAAACCATGCGAGTAAAAGGAGGCCTATCACTGAGATCATAAGAGTAAACAACAGGTCAGACTGTAGATTGTGGCTGGATTCTGCAGCACATGAATTACATTACAGCAGGCTAATATCCCAGGTGCACGTTGCTAATCAGCCTTGAGAAAGTGCAGATCTGCAGATATCCCCCCCGAGAGCTTCAGCTGTGTGATATTTGAACATGAAAAATAAATCAGGAGAGCAACCACAGGGGTTAAGCAAAGGAAACCGAGTATCAGACAAGCCACGTCGAGTATAAATACAATAATCTAATATAAATTGAGTTGCTGAAAATGTAAAGAGGATTTTCTATCGGTTTGCACAGCATACACAGATGTGCAAGTGCAGTCTGTTTTCCATCTCAATGTCTTTTCAAGCTACAGTAATTAATCACTTCTCTGCTGGTCATGTGCACACTCCCCAGCCCTTGCAACGCTCACACACACACACACACACACGCACACACACACACACACACACACACACACACACACAAACACATGCACGTATCCAGTGACTGCCTTGTGTAACAGGGGAGGACTCCGCATGTGCATTTGCAAAGCATCACATGTGCGACTGAACATCCTGAGGTCAGATGCAATATTCATACCAGCTGATCAGCGGATCAGTTGTCAGACTCTCCACATGATTTGACCAGCTAACAAATGATGCTAATTTGGTCGATTTACATGTATTTTTCTCTCACTGTACCTCTTTGTGTAAGAAACAAGCACCCTCCTCTCCTTACAGTCATCCATTATTATGTCCTTGATCGTGCACAAACATGCGCAACAAATGCATATCAAAGGCGTGTAAATGCTGCAACAGTGTGACGATATTCAACATGATTGCATCATGTGTCTACAGTAGCATCCTGCACTTCATGAACAGGGACTGTGTGCCCACAGCCTGCAGAACACTGCCTCCAGTGGAGAGGGCCGGTATAACCAAAACAGGCCCTAATGACAGCACTGCGAACCAGCCACTGGGGGTGGACAAAATAATATGGACACCTTTGACTATAATATAATACAATAAACACTAAAGGAATACATTTGTGTTGTATTTAATCACATGATCCTGTAAAGTGGTTATATTATTTTTCTCCTGCATGTGATATGAGTTTAAAGGCAGCTGGGAATACTGTTACGGGTTTATACGAATTTTAACAAGGCTGTAAAGTGAATATTTGTAATATACTAAAGGTCAAACACTGGGTCCTACTACACCCATAATGCAACTCCATATCAAGTGTTTGTTAAACCCGTCATGTCCGGTTAAAACCCACATCTTCCAAACTCCACACCCATAGTTTGTAAGTCAGGGTTTGTGTCATAACTGTGTCCTTTCCAAGCCACACCCCAAGACTGAACCTGATGACAAAAGCTCCCTTCAGAGCCACGCAACACATTACACCGCTGTTTTGATCTTGCTGATCATTCTGTGGGTTTTTTTTGTTGTTGTTGTTGTTGTCCGTAGTAAAGATGAGAGTTAAGAGATAAAGATAAACAGGGTAGCAAGTATATAAAAAAAATGTATTAAAAAAGACACATGAATAGGATCTTCACAAAATCTATATTTTAAAATCCACTCCAGCTATGAAATGTCAATATTATGGCTTCACTCGGTGCAGATATGTGCTTATTTGACGGTATTGCAGTACAAAGTGTCATAGCCAGAGATAAGCGATTACAGTTGGCCTCTGTTTGAGTTTGTACCGTCTCTACACAGGACATTCCAGGAGCTGCACTGTATGACGTCTCGCACACAGGATCACATTTCAAAAAAGGCACGGCTCCACGGGGGCCCAGAGTCAAACCACAGACCTCTTTCCCGGTGCAGCTGATTACTTGCAAGCATTAAACAACTTCAGGACTGGCTTATTAGATAAAGACCAGCGTATACACAGGAGCGATTCATTCCCCAGCAACTGCAGAGAATCAAACTCTCTTCCCTTCTCTCGTGCTGCATGTGACTATGCTGCAGTATTATGTGCTTGTCATCTTTTTTTTCCCCCCACCACCCAAGCTTCATAAATTTACGCTAATATCCTCATATACTTCACTTCGTTCCCTCTGCGCCCTCCTCCCCTTCCCTCCTCCTCCTCTTCCTCCTTTGCAGGGCCCAGCCTCTACTGGCGCCACAGCAGGGTCATCTGGGGTTCCACAGCAGAGGGGAATGTGTAGAAACAACAATCGTACATTTTTACAGAATGAAACCATGAATGAACCACACACAAAGCACAAAGCACAAAAAAAAAGAAAGAAAGAAAGAAAGAAAATACTCCGGCTGGCAGAAACATGGCAGCACTGACCAAGAGACTCTCATTAGACACTTTTAGGATTCATTGTTGCTCATATGCTAGCAATTATCCAAATGCATGCAAAGGCTGTTTTAACTCCCTGTGATAATTATCTCCTGGCAACCCGAAATCCACTGGTGACAGAGTTTGCAAGTGGTTTGCTTTGTGTGTTCTTAGAGAGCGGCAGAGAGAGAGAGAGAGAGAGAGAGAGAGAGAGAGAGAGAGAGCCCTGATGCAGTGCTGCTGTGTGCTGACAGAGTAGGAACAAAGGTGAAGCTGTGAGTACAAACTATGCACACAGACAGGAAACCTGATATTCCAGCTCTCGACATGGACTGAATTGAGAGGGAGGGAGAGTGTGTGCTTGTGGTGTGTTCGATATCAACGGCAGCGAACATTAAGTCCTGCATGAAGCGCTCTCTCTCTCTGCAGACGGGTACGCTGAATGTGTGCGTGCGTGTGTGTGCGTGTGTGAGTCAACAGTTCATCAGCACCACAATTAATCATCCTTGACCAAAGTGAGTTGAGGAACTGTGCCAGTGCAGAGGTGAACCTGCTTCCCCCGTGCACTCACACTTAAGCTTTTTATTAGATCTGTGCACCGAATGCAGGAAAAGGATATTTAAATGAATGCAAATCACTAAAATACATCACATTAATTGCGTGCACTTACAGAGATATTCCTCATTAATAAAAAGCAGCTCTTTCTCGGTTTAACGGTCAAAGAAAGATAAATACTTTCAGTTTCATTGACTGATTAATACTGCTTCTTTGACTGTTGAACAAGAGCTGTGTTTGTGACCATGTACAGTTCAATGCAGCGCCTCTGTGTGTTGCCCCTGACCCAGCATTGTTATGTGAAACCCTGGGCACCGCGCTCCAGTGCTCAGCTATGCCATCACCCCCTCTAGGCATGTAGCAAACACAGCCCTTTGAGTAGCCAGAGAGCGGCTGCCCTCCTAAGCCTCGCAAAGCAGCTTAGAGCTCCGGCCGCCTCCACGGTGGTCACACGTGTGAAACGTGCACTCTCACTAACACACAAACACATGCAGGCAAGGCTCGCCACCGCCTGTGCATGGCCACAATGAGATAGGCGGGGCTTTGTGCAGCTTCATATGGACGAAAAGGGGACGGGTTAGGTCACAGTCACTCCCACTCAGCTGTACTGAAGCACGTTCCCCCTCAGGCACAACACACTGTACACACACACACACACACACACACACACACACCTGCAGAAAGAAAAAAAAACAAAACATGCAGGACACAGGGACAGAGACTACACACACACAATGTACTGCTTCTCACAACTTCTCATGTTCCTCCTAGGAAAGAGGGAGGGGACGACTGTTCCAACAAATCATACCCATGTGTTAGGAGAAGCTGACAGTGTGTTCCTGAACTTTTCTTTTTTTTTTTTTTCTTTTTTTTTTCCTCAGTCCTGGAAAGAATACACTTTCCTAATGACACATAGATTCCCACTTAGATCCTTCCATCACACACTGAGCGCAAATGAAATGAGAAATGCTTTGGTAAAACTCTGCTTTAGTTGTGTTCTCTTTCCTTCACTGTTCTCCAAAACATGATGCAGCCTGGGTGAGCTGCTACACCTAATTATAATCAAATATAGGCTAGAAAAACAGCCAAACAATCTAGTTTTTTCCGACAACAGAACAATAACATATTTTTCTTGTGTTATTTCTCTGTGGACACAGGAATATTAACAGGGTTTGTTTTGATTCCTGCTGTTGCTTGCTTGTGATTTGGTGATCAAAGAAGTTAAACTTTTTATACTCTTCTGTTATCCTCAATAAGAGTTAACTAAATCTAAATGTAAAATGCACTGTAAGCTCAGCACCCATAGATCAGCACCGAGCCGTCTCTCTACATAAAGTGATTTCTTTCTAAGCGTTTGGCTTCATTTCAGTTGCATCTTTGATTTGTGACTCAGCTAAAGGATAAATTTATGCAACTTTATCTTGCTCTTTTCATTCTTCCTCCTCTTGGTCCTCTTCCTCCTCCTCCTCCTCACTTTTCCCTGCTAAGGGGAAGAATGAAGAACCAGCCAGAAGCGATCTGGAGCGGAGGGATTCACAAAGATGTGCTGAGGATCTCAAACATATCCTCAACTGTGGACTCAAAACATGAGAAACTGTGTTTGCTAAGGACTAAGATTAAAGGCAAACAGCAGTACCATCCAGATGTCTCGCTAATCACCTTAAATATGCTAATTTATGTGAATCTAAAGAAATAATAACGGCGCTTAAACAAGAAATAAAATTTGGTTTTGGGAGATTGAGCTGATATTCACATCTTCTCTGCTGATAAACAAAAAGTGACACCACTTACTTCCGCCACTGTTGCATCTAGTCTTTTTATAGTCTTTTCTTGATATTGATCAGTTACAGTTTGTACCTTTACATAAGGCTCGAACACACTGGTCCTGCTTTATGATGTGTCTTTCACTTGACGCCTCTTGATGTGTGATGGTTTTGACAAGTGTTAAAGTCAAAAACCGAGGTTGGAACCTCACTGTCAGGTACTGACAGTGCTACTACAATATCATCATCAGTCCTTCACACATAGTAACAAACAAAATGTACTCGTGTGTGAACTATTCTTCCTGTTTTCTTGCAGATAACATAGATATTGAAGACATTGTGTGGCTTAGAAGTCACACATTATACAAAGACGCAGGTGGTTTCATTCATTAAAGGCCGGCAGCACTACGTCCTGTAAGAAGTGGCGTGTCATTAGTGTCTCAGTCATCATCATTCAGTGGGTCGGCCAGATTTCGTTGTTTGGCACAACACTTCCGCAGCCTTCATCTGTTCTCTGCGCGCTTCTGTTTTGGATCCGCGCACCGAACATTTGCTGTTACGTCAAACACGTCACCAAGAACAGATGAACGCACAAGAGCGCATATTGATAGAGCTGACATACTCACTAATAACTAGTCATGTGTGGTATATGACGTCCAGGATGCTGAAGAATCTGATCGTCTACAGCACTGACACTCAGCAGAAGTCTTAGTATTTCTAATCCTATTTAAAAACGTGTAGTTTATTTAATGAATATGTTTGACATTTAGGCAGTCAGTAGCTGTACATACAGCAGAGAGAAGGAGATATGAGACTTTACGGCCTGACGCTTCTTTAAATGTAAAAACTATCAAAGTTAAATAACAGTGAAGTTCGACCATCAGAGAGCAAATTAGTTAGGGCTCATTTTATTATCAAAGCAAACAGTAAAAGTAAGTATTAAGTATGCTACCTCCCTTTCACCAGGGGTGGTCTGATTCTGAAAAGAAGACCAAGATCTAAACTACAGATGGAACATTTAAAACTAATTCATCTTGGCATCAAAGCAAGCTGGCCAGGAGATGACTGATAAATAAAATAACATATTCCTGGAAGTGCCAAAAATAATGTGAATAATTACTTAAGCCCAGCTCGGCTAACAGAACCCGATAGCTAACAGTATTTGAAAGCTAGAGAATGAAAAGTATTTAATAAATATTGAAACATTTTGAATAAAAAAAATAATAAAAAGATAAATATGTGTTTTTTCCCCACATTCACAAATGACAAGCCTGTTTTTCTCAAAAGGCTCTGAATGAACACCAAGCAGATTACTTCAATTACATGTTGGGCAGTATCACTAGTAGCAGCAGCATGAATCATACGCACACACACTCACACACACACACCACTGCTGAGTCACACACACTCTGCCTGCCCTTTGTGTTGTGATGCACGCACATTATCCATCTGAAGTAGACTCATGACGGCTGGCCGTTCGAGGCGCATCGCATGTGTTCCGCGTTCGCATGCGGAAAGCAGGACATCCAACCAGTCTCACAAGCTCTGTAAAGCACTGCAGACCTCAGATTGCCCTTCCTGTGATGCACACAGGATCCTGTACAAATGAAGACTTAAAAAAAAAAATAAATAAAAATATTTGACTGCAGCAGGGTTAAGTGAGGTAACAGAAGTTTAACGCTTTGTGATAACAGAATATTTCTCAAATACATGACGAGTATGAATTGATATCGCTATCTGTGGTAAAATATGCTAAATGTGTGCGTCACAGAAACGACCATATCTTGCTCAACTATCTGGGCTCTGCGCTCACCGCTGTACATTTTATTTTGGTGCACTGAAATAACCTAGTTTGGCCTTGAATAGCCCCACTGTAAAGTTCCCACATAACCCAAATGTGGGTAAGACAATACAGAGCATTGTGTTTTAACGGTCTTTACCGCCCCCTACTGGACTCCCTGATAATGTCAGGCAAGAACAATATGAAAGGCCAATCTGCTCTCATAGTTATTTTCGCTCATTCAAGAAAAAGGTAGTCACACTGAAGACACAGGGAGACAGTCCAGATGTGTCCGCGAGTGAATCTGCGCCTTCCTCAGTCACGCAGTGTTTTCTTCAGGTATTTGAGCCCCCCCCCCCTTTCACACCCGGCCACAGATCCTCCTTGTTTACAGCTGGCTGGTGTAAGCAAGTGTGTTTAAAACGCAGACAAGGCCAGTAAACTTCCCCTAATAACACTGCACAGTTCACAGTCAAAGGCGGCACATTGCATATTCCCTTTCATCTCTCCAGTGCCTCTGAGACAGAGACAGGAGTGGGGTTTTGAAGGGAGGGATGAGGGTTGTAGTCAAAGGAGGGGCATGGCGAAGGGGGTGGGGGGGAGAGAGAGAGACAGCCAGGCTGAATCTCTCATTTTTTGCCCCAGGGGTGTGTGCTGCTGCTGTTGCTCTTTCTTTGTCTGAAGACTGATTAACAGAAAGCATGACTAAAGTGAGTGAATATGAATTGTGTGCACTGACAAAAGCCGTCATTGTCTCAAACCCTCTGCTGCATTTTTACAAGTGTGTGAAATGGAGGGAAACCCAGATAACAGGCACGACAAAGATGTGTTCAGATTGCGTAAAAACACAAATACCACAATGTAAAAATACTCCGGTGCAAGTAAAAGTGCATGCATTCAAAATAAAAGTAAAATGAACTCAAGCATCACGAGTAAAATGAGTCCTCATGTAGAAAGGCTCCTTTAAATATTGTAATGCTATTAATGTTTTAGCTGGTTGTGGTGGCATTCGCTCTAACCACTTATTATACGGTTTTTAATATTTTATGATCTTATTTCATGTTTGAAAGTAAAAGCTTAATGTCTTCAAATCTAAAATAACTAGTGACTGCTAACTTGGGACTACAGCCTTTATGCAGTTGAGAAAAAAAATACATTTTTAAAAAGTAGTAGTGAATACTGGTAAATACTAATAAAAGTATTGAGTTTAACAGAATAGAAATACTAAATAACAACATTGTAAGGCAATAGTGTCAATTTTGAGCATGTTCCACTGCCCCCAAGTGGCCAGAAAGCTCATTTAATGCAGCTTTAAGCACATGTAATTTCTGTGCTGTATCTGCATGTGTCCATACATTGACTTAGTTAGGCTTCTGTTAACAACAGTTTAAAGAGCTTTAAGCAAATTGATTTCACATCTTATTTGAATTCTTATAATCAAAAATGTAATTTCACATAAGAAAAAAAAACAAAAAACCATATTCACTATGATTAAACCAAGCAATAATGTGACCAGTACGGTGTGTTTACTTCTAACAAACATGGAAGTTGCGTTTTACATTTTACTCTCGTGGCCTATACATTTCTCCGATGACTGCAGTTCTGTTGCAGTGTGTGTCAGGGGAGGTCTGCTCGGGGTCGGTGTCGATGTCGGTGTCGTCAGCGAGATCGCGCGGGAGCAGAGCTTCCTCCTGTTCTTACTTCTTGACCCCCTGAGGGTCAGGAAGTCTTGGAATTCCTGGGTGGAGACGAACATCTACAACACTTGTTCTCAGCTGGCTTTCTAGGACTACTTAACCCCTGCCAGTTGAAATCTAATTTAAGAACTTAAAACCTTTAAAAAGAACAGTAAAAAACGAATTATTTTTTAGGTTATTTTGATAATAAGGCATCCAAACACAGGCACAGACTTAACAGAGGGCTGTGCTGATCACAACATTTTTTATCTTCAAATTTCTGCCATCAAGCAGTTTTCAACATTTCCATTAAAGTGTGTCATTAAAGTCATTTTCTTTGTTTGTTTGGTAGCAATGATGACAAAAGTGCACAAAACTGATAGTGGTGATGTTGCTGCATCCACCGTACTGGACACACTGAATCACTAGGTCCTCTATATGGATGCTGTTTTGTACCGAAGCAAGGATGAGCAACATTTATAATGTAAACCTGTTCTGGTCGACGCAGGAAGTGGTAGGAAGAAATTTTGGAAGATTACAAGCATTACAACCTCGTGCATAACACATCTTTTCAACAATAACTTGGTGCGTATATTTAAACTTTTTTTTGTGATGCATACTGCAGTGTATAATCTAGTTACATGTGATTATTAACCAACATTTAGAAATGAATTACGCCTTTCATCGACACAATTCTCTAAAATAATTCTCTAAAATTTCCTTTTGAAATGCTACAGATAAAAAACACAGCAATGCACATTCAGCATTCACACTGTAAATGTAATTTTGTGTACAGGGAGTGTTTTTGTGCTCATGTGTTTTTTTTATACTGCATTGTCAATGTGTAACCTGACAACCTCTGTTAATCAGTATCTGTCAAAACTCAGTCCACGCGAAACACCCTCAACGCAACAGGTAATTCTCCTCATTTTCCATTTGTTGTTCTTTGTCTACGTTCCACACTGTGCTGCTGTAATGACCCAACTTCCCCTCAGGATCAATAAAGTTAATCTCATTTCATCTTAATGCATGGTCTGTTGCTGCTCAAAGATCGAGTAGTTACATCTGAGCTTTGGAGGTTTAACCTGACGTCAAACACCGAGGCATCTCCTGAAAACTCGTGTAGAGGCCAAAACACACAATAAGTACTAAAGATGCCCGATATTGGATAAATGTTTTCTGAACTGACAACACCAGTGTCAGTGTTTCAGATTAAAGTCTGTATTACTAACCAGTGTTTGGAGAATTTATGTCCTGTTTGCTACTCTCGACATATTCCTAAATCACTTTACAGTCTGTGGTAATGAGGAAGAAAAAGGACTTTGCTCACATCTTGTGCAAGTCTTGTGATGCTGCGGATCTGCTTCTGATCGTCACACGAGAGCAGACGCTGACTGACATCTGTGAGGTAACTATTCAGTTTAAAAGCTCTTTTTTTCCCCTCATTCACACAGAATATAAATGATGTCTAGTTATTACTTTTGCATTGCTGTTAAATTGTGTAACATCTTCCAAATCATTGTACATTGCTATATCTCACTCGTTCCCAGCTCTGCATTATTGATGTTATAACCTTGGATTTCTATGGAGTTCATGGGAAAACGTTTAGCTTTATGAGTACATAAAATGTTCACTATTGGTGTTGAGGCGATGGGTGGGGTGGGGGTGGGGGGGTTCATTGCTGGGCTTAAAGAATAAACAGAATATGTCACCCAGAGCCTGCAGATCCAATGTGTTGCAATAACGGAGATAACGTCATCGATTATTCGCCATGTGTTTTTAGGTCATACAGTTATTTGCAAACCCTGCTCTGCCCGTGACGCGATTTGCCACTTTGCCATGGAATGGAAGAGTAACCTGCGGCGCACCCAGTCACTGAAGAGCGTCGCCTCGTCATGTGACAAGCCCACCTGGACGGAGGCAGGACTGTGGGACAAGAAAGCATCTGTGTCCTCACTAGTCGCAAGGTGAAAAGAAAACATCATCTCTTCCTAAGTGTGTGGCAACAGCTGACCACACTCTCTGCAAGCTTCTACGTGCAGCACTGGAATGTTGGTGGATTATTAATATAACATGGCTGTTGTTTGCATAACAGGTATCAAACTACAGCGGAAGTGAGCGCATCGATTCCATCAACCCCGGTCAATAATGGTGAAGTGAAGCCAAAGCAAGTGTTGAAAGAGGTAAGATATATATATTTTTTTTTTTTTAGCTGTTTGCACAATTCACAAACAAAGCAGCTTCAGTGTGTGTGTGTGTGTATGTGTGTGTGTGGGGGGGGGGATAATCAATGCAGCTGCAGGAAAACATGTATTTTTTTTCTTCTGTGTATCACTGTGTATCAGATATCACCATCTCTTGCGGAGGTTAAAGAGACTCGTCTGGTGTCTCTGATGAGGAGAAATGACGAGAGGGAAGGGTCTCGAGCCGAAACCGGTTTAACGCGCAGTAAGTCGATGGGGAGCCTTCACAGCACCGCCGGCTCCATAGGGGCCCTGAAGGCTCTGTTCGAGTCAAAGGCTAGCGCACGAGACAAGGTGAGGAACGGCTTCAGAGCGGCGGACTTCACGTCGCCTTACAAGGCGGCAGACTTCAGGCCGGTGATGAATGGGGAGAGCGAGGAGGTGAAGAAGTCTGCAGAGGACCAGACAAAACCTACAGCTGATGCGCTGGTAAAGGAAACTGACGCAAAAGAGGATCGAGTGACTCGAAAGGTAAATAAAATGACTGGTTTTACCTTAAACGACAAATTTTATGGCGAGGTTTAATAAGTGAAGACAGAAATGTGTATTTCTCAACTGATCACAATAGAAAATATTGACTTGGACTCCAGTTTTTACAAATATTACTGATGTAAACAAGCACCAGAAAACATCAGTGACTTGTATTCAACATTCAGTTGTCATCTAGTGTTAGTCTGTGTATGAAGAAACCTCCGTGCAGGTCAGCTGATTGACCGATAGACTGATTTTAAGGCTTCAATCAAATCCATCATTTATCATTTTACTTCCAAAATCAGAATCAAAGCTGCATTCTGTCACATAGAAAGATACACTGTACGTCTACTCATTGTTTCTCTCTCAAGGTGGTGAATCAGACCCAGAGAGAGAGGAGAAAAACAATAGGGGGTATTGATTTCGAGGAACTTGCAGCCTTTCAAGCCGGTGAGTACAACGTAATTTCCTTCTAGATCAAAAAAACATTCATCTCGGTGTGTTCTGTGATGACCCGCCAGCCTGATCACATCGTTCCCCTACCTACTGCCCGGTAAAGCTGGGGAAAGAATGAAGGGTTGAAAGTTTAACTGCACAGGATAGATGGGCATTTGTAAAGTCAAAGAAGGATCTCGCTGTTGAGCAGTTATCAGTAGAACTAAGATTAAAACTTCGTAATGTTTGGTGAGGTGACATTAGATGGCAGCCACAGTTAACACTTTCAAAAACTTAACAAAACAAATAGTGAAAAGCCCAGTCATATACTACATATGACAATAATAGAAACATCTACAAATGAACTCAACATACACACTTCCAGAACCAGTTGATGAGAGCAAGTGATCATCACCATCATGTCCTCGTCAAGGCTTAAAAAACATTCAGATACTACTGCGAAGGACACTCTGCATGTATTAACAGACACGCTGGCAGAGTAACACAAACACAACAGAATAAAAAGTTCCACGAGAAACTTTGTCTCTAATTTCCCAGGAAAATTAACTATTTAATTTGGTTCGAATTATACTAATTAGAAGACAGAAGCCATGTTCAACTAGTATATTTCCAATTAATTAATTCAAATTTATATAGTCTGTGTACAGCTGGTCAGTTAAACATGCAAAAATGTAAAAATTACTCCATAGACAAGCATCCAATTCAGCACATATGAGAAATGTCTAGCTTCCCCCTTTTAAGCCAAATTCAGTGTCTGACAACATTCCCTGGGAAGCTGTCTCTCCCGGACCTGTGACTCAGGTCAAAGCTGTGGACGGTGCGAATGAAAGGGAAGAGATGAAATGGAGATGAATATCAGCACCGTGACTTTGCAAGAAGCCGTGATTGACTCAACCTGGTGCGGGCATAGCAGGCCACTCCAGAGCAGGACGGAAATAGCCGGCACGCTACAAGTCCTGAATAAGTGCAGGAGGGTGAAAGGGGTCAGCTGTCAGACGGGGGAGAGGGAGCGACTGAAAGTGGCAGAGGCTGCGTTACCGGACACAAACCTACAGCAGCGACATCACTTAGACCAAAACACATTCACACACACTTCAAGGGAAATAAGAAGAAAGGCAAGGGCGCAAGGAATTGGAGGCTGCTCATTTTCTGTGAGTAAAGATTCTGCATTTTGACCGAATGAGTCCAACTGGAGAATAATCTGTGTGTCAGCTGATTACAAACAACGTTATCTGCATGTCACATGGCTTGCACATGGTCTAACTTTAAAACTTCCTTTTAAAGCCATAAAGTTGACTAACTACAGTATATATTGACGCAGATAATTGCACTTATGACTGATAATTTTCACAGCTATGTGAATGTGGAAATACTAGAGTGTTGACGCTTTCAAAATCACTACAGGCTAATCTAAATGGTTCAGGCAAACGTTCACCAAAGCCTTATCCTAAAGACTTCTTGCTTTATACTCAAATCCCTGTATCTGTTGTGCCGTGTTTCCCTTTACTGGCAGCTGCTGGTTGACCACTCATTTACTATCTGTGCCTTTATGGCCGATGCTAAGACGTGTTATGTGTTTACTTTTCTATGCTTAGTCAACTGTGGCTGCGGTGACTGTGTCTGTCTTTTTAACTCTCAGTATGTGTGTCAGCGGAGTCAGGTATCTGTGCCGCTCCACACACAAGTGGTACATTTATAACTCGACCACACGGCAGCTGTTAAATATCAGCTTAGAAAGAGTGACTGCAAGTGACTCAAAACTCATAACTGTTAACCCACTTGTTTGGGGACATGGATGGGAACACAGGTGTCACTTGCATGCTATTAAAATGAGTCACTTTAAATTCTGTTGAAATCGCCTTTCTCTCAGTCACACGATGTTGTGGTGGCGCTTTATTTTGACACCTAATGCTAAACAGTAAACAAAGCTGCACTAAATTACAACTACTTTTCTCTTTACTCCAGATGCCATCGGATGAATCCGATGGCACATTTATATCACAGCGTTTACTTGATACCACTGTCAACGTGGATGTCAGATATTCAACAAAAACAAATTTAACACATTAGAACTGCTGTGTCTGATATCCTTGCAGATGAAAAGAGGAGGTCGATTGCAGACTTCAGAGACAGCTCCTTCGTCCAAACCAAGGAGAAACTGTGTGTCTCTGTCAAAGCTATGTCTGCCCTCTATCTGTCAAAGGCCGCACCTCAGGAGCAAACACGCAGTCTTTTCAGAGCGGTAAACATCTCTCTACTCATTATTCATTCGTTAATGGTCTTGGTGTTGTAGAAGAAGTTGTAGAAGTCAGAGTTCATATCCGGAAAACTGTTCTTTAATGTGTAGAATTGTTTGTAACCCTAACTTAATTAGCATTATCTCAGCTATATGATACTTTCACAATCTAGCATGACAAAAAGAGGGGAACTACAAATGTATTTTAGCAGCTACATCTTATGCATTATAATGTTCTGTTATGTTTGTGCATTTGTTAAATTATGAGATTGCATTGCAGGTATTACAAATGCAGCCACAGTGCAATGCAACACAGTACACACAATATGGCAATATCTTCCACATTTATTTTTGACAGTCACATGACAAATCCCACAACATAACACTGAACTATATCATGTAATGATTTCTGAGCAAATTCTGTCAGTCAAGAAGACATCGATTACTGAAGGTTAACTTGAGCTGAAATAATTATTGCTTCCATCCAGGCACAAGATCAGTCATCTGAACCTGGGAAAAGAGTTAAACTAACCAAGGTAAGGTAGAATTTCACCGGACATTTTTGCATGATGCCGTGTGTCGAATTTGCATTGTCGCAATAACATAAACGTCTTCTTCATTATCATATTATCTATAGTTTAAGACCCAAAAATATGACTGCTTTTCTTCAAAACAAAGAAACAGATATTGGATGCCATTCACTCTACATATTCTTTTATTTTAATCCATCATTGTGGTTGCATTTGCTGGTTGCTTTGGAGTTCAACTAACCCACTGACACCTGGTGTGTGGAAAGCAAATGAACTGGCATGATTTGGAAGGTAACATATGGCTCTTGTTGCACGTGTGACCACTCTGGAGCATGAATTTCACTGGATAGCTCGTTTCTGTTACAAAGGACTCAATGATGAGAACATTACTTTGTTCTTCTAAGATGGCCGAAGACTCCCAACAAAGGAAAGATGACCTTCCTCCTCCTCGTTTAGCCGGACATCAGTCAGGACCAGAAGACATCTCTGGTGCACATTTCCAACAATCCATGCCTGCCCAGCTTTCCAAAGAAGAGTTATACCAGCAGCGGCAGAAATGTGAGCTGAGAAGACTCCTGAAGCACACCCACCCAGAGCTGAAGATGCTGGATGAAGTTGTGGACGAGGAGCTCGCTGAGGTTTTGAGCTCAGAGACTGGGGTGACAGCTGGTGAAACTGGATACGAGGGAGAGGTCCTCTCAAGACGCTTGATATTTGAGAACTGTGCCTTGAGTAACAAAATTTCTCATTACACCCCCAAGATTCACATGGCAGATGGAGCAGCGGATGGAGGTGATGTCAGTAAAACGTCAGCAGTGTTTGAGGAGCAAGGGCAGAGGCCATGTAATGAAAGCGTTAAAGGATTTGCGGAGGATGACAAAACCCTTGGTTCTAGTCCAGAACCGAACAGAGAGTGTGATGAGGAGATGATAAGAATAGATGTCCATGCTACCAGGAGGGTATTTGAGAGTCAGTCTCTGAAAACATCAAGGTCAAATCCAGATAATAAGTTGCAAGGGAAAGTTTCTATTTGCGGAGATGAGACAGGGTCAGTCCAAAAACGAAAACACGAGTTGGAAATGAGTAGCAAAGAAAGTCAACACAGTGAAAATAAAAGCAACGCATGCAACAAAAGTCTTGGTTTGACAGATCGGCCCCATGAACAAGGTCCATGTGTTCATATTGTTGGGCAAAGCACTCAAAGTAAGTTTCCTGGCGGGGAAGAGGTTTTTTCTGGTGAAGCAGCCTTTGAGGACAACCCTACAAGTCTTTCAGGTGCAGAAGAATCCGGGGAAATTATTAAAACAAGTGCAGCTCTTCTCAAAAACAACCCGTTCATCACAACAAACGCAGAAAGAGAAAATTCCTGTGTTCATGCATCAAAATCCCAGATCCCAGCTAGTCCCAGTGGGGCTGCTGAGGACTGTCTAATAACTAATGTCAAAAACAGAGCCTATCTGTTTGAATCAATGCCATTTGACAAAATTAGGCATCAGAACAAGGATGAAATTGAGACGTTGGTAGAGAACATCAAGGAAACACTGAATACCCTTTATCGCGTTAATGCTGTACATTCAGATGGCTCGATCATCGAAGTGAACGAGACAATGATTGCTAAAAGGGCTAAATTCACACTATCAGAGAGTGGGCCTGAGATCAAATATGATGAGGTGGCTGAAGGCGGTGCACAAAACTTCATAGTCCAGTTGCTACCACGGGCCCACCTAAAGCCTCAGATCACTTACATAAAGGAGGATAGTAAAGGAATTATGGAGGCCACAGTGGTGAATGTACCTGTGCACCAGCGTCAGTTCACTACCAGCCAAGACATAGAGGTCAAAACTGCCAATGTGGTTCAGCTTGTTGAGGATATTCTCAATCAAGATAACTCTCTGAGGAAAGGAGTGATCATTCAGGAGGATGCCAACAAATGCGCTGAAGTCATTGTTTACTCCCTCTACAACTATTTTGATGAGGAAGATGTGAAAGGTTACAGTGCTCCACAAGGGCATGCTGTGGAGTATGATGAACCAGAAACAGAGAAAATTGATATTACTAAAACAGAAAATCAAGGACTAAGAAAAGGCATTATCGAATCAACCATAAACTGCCTTCTAGAAACTTCTCAAGACCAAACCTGCACAGGATCAATCAGGCCTGAAGTCACAGTAAAAGGGAATGTGAAACTGTTCAGAAGCTGTATTGAAAAGGGAGATCTGGAATATTTGAAAACTCTTCAGGCTGAGCCAACAGTGGAAGAAGAAGAAGTCACTCCGAGCCAAACTGTGGCTGAACAAAGCACAAAGCTTGATCAGGAACTGAGAGGAGATCAATCAGAGGAAAGTTCAGAGTGGATACCAGTGGATGTAAAGAGACTGAAAAGCATGTTCTCTGGAGAACAAAGACAAAACCAAGAAAAGCAAAATATTCATAAAAACCGTGCCCAATCTACCACCATTTCTCATGCATTTACAGGTCAAACTGTGCCACTTGGAAAGACCCTGTCCTCTAAAGAATGCAACGTTGGGGTATTCGACCATGGGAAAAGTAAAAATACCTTTTTGGAGTGTGGGGGCCGAGCACAAGAGAAAGTGTGTAACTTCACAACTGAACCACAAGAGTGTTTTCAACATCTTGAGACACAGGATGATGACAGGGTCCACCAGGCTGAATTAGTTCAGGCGGTAGATGACAGTGACGAAATCTCAAACCTCCAAACTGCAATCCACAGCCTCCAACAGGCCACAATCGAGGCCAAATCATTGTATGACTCATCACAAATCAAGAATAAATATTCCCAGGAACCTGTTGTTTCGGTTACAGCATGTGATGTCAAACACTCAAGAACAGAAGCAGGATCACATCAAGAAAATGAGGACCAAAAAGTGGACTCATGCACTGAGCCAAGGTGGGATCAAGTTCCATCCAACGTCACATCCGGATATAAATCAGACCGCCAATATGAAAATACAGAGACATGCCATGCAGACATTAATTCTAACAAACTGCAAACTACTGAGACATGCATCAAAAAGGATCAAAAAGACATGGATGTGGTCCAGAAACACTGTGAGGCTGTGGTTGATAATTTAGAAACATCACCTGCACAACAAGAGGAAGAGGAAGTTGTTTTTCAAGGTAAACTTCAGGCAGCTTTGGACTCCTTGGGGAGATCCAACATTAATGTCACAAGGGGAGATTTCAAAGCAGCTATGATATATAGAAACTCTTCCAAAAATCCCAAAGAAAGATCACAAAATGTGGATGTGGCAGCTGTTCTAAACCCCATTATTGATGAGTGTTGTCCTTTGACTGAATCTAAATCAACTCAAGTGCCATTGAGACAAGAGATCTCCAAGGAAGAGGTGACTGCAGCAAATGCAAAGCCTAAGAGCCAAAGTGAAACCCTAAATAAACCAGCTACAAGTATTGTACCAGAGAAAAGCAAAAGGCCTGTTGGACCAAAGCCCACCCTCCCACCTAAACCGGAGCATCTGAAAGCAAAACAAAGAGATAATCAATCAACCAACACAAAGAATCCTGAGGAAACCCAAACAAAAAATATAAGACCTGAAATGAAAAAGCAATCCAAAGAAGAAACTGTTGCTCAACCCCTGATAACATCAGTGTCGTGTAAGGATGAACATATGAAAGACCTGCCCAAAACGAACAGTGGTGCAGACTCAGGGTCATATTCAGTAGATCATAAAGGTGAAATTATTCAGGTGTCTCAGAAAATTCAAATAAGAGATCAAGTACAAGGCTCAATCGATAACACAGACAAGAATAGTTTTAATCGTCCAGAGGAGAAAAATCCCACAGCAAGAGCGGAAAAACCCCTGGAAAAACCCCCCGTCAGCGAGAATATGAATGAAACAGATGAAAGTCATGTAGATTTTCATGAAGCATGCCAGAAATTTGGAGGTAAAAAGGCATTTTCAGTGAAGAATGCCCCTGTAAAGCCAAAGAGAGTAAAAATTGCCCAGCCTGACAACAAAAACCCACAAGATACATCTGGAGATAATAATTCCACTATTCTCGTACATGCAGATTCAAAACTGCAACAGACCATAACTGGTCCATCCTACAATGGTGCAAACACCAGTGGAGAAACTGCTGACAGCAAAGACAACCACAAGAGAGAAACGATACAAGAAAGCAAAGTTGAGATGAGGGGAAAAAAAGGACGAACCGAGACAGAGGACGAGCGCCGACAGCGGCTGTCAGTTCACATGGATGAGATCATGAGGGGGAACATAACAGCAGCCATGGAAATTTTTGACAACTTGCGAAAACAGGAGGAACTGCAGAGCATTCTCGGTCGAGTTGAGGAAATTGAACAGGACACAAGCGAGGTTGATGTGAGGTCTCTGAGAGGAGTATTTGAGAACGTCCCTGACTGGGTTGTCAGCTCCAACAAAATGAAACAAAAAAAGGTAGCAGTGGAACACAGAGAGGAAAAGTCACATTTGAAGGATCACCCTGAAAGTAAGTCCTCAATGGCGCATGTTTTTGGAGATCTTGAGAGAGCCAGTGAGGAAATCATGAATCTAAAAGAGCAGACATTGGCCAGACTTATGGATATAGAGGAAACCATAAAGAAGGCTCTTTATTCTGTCTCTACATTGAAATCTGACTCAGATATTGTTGGTTTATCATGCCTGTTCAAAGAGTCCTTAGGGGCAGCGCAAGGATCCCCATCCTCTGGTAATATTAGCAAAATTAGCATCGGGTCAAGCAGAACAAAATCACTGCAGACACAGGAAAGTGCTACCACAATGGGAAACACAGCTCTCCAAGCTGGGCAAGGTGCAAGCGATGAAGTAGCCTCTGCAAAACAACGAGCAAGTCCCACATCTTCACCTGCCTTCATCTCCATACAGTCAGCTGCTAGAAAGACGGATAAAATAGATGTGGCGCCACCAGAGACCACAATCTGTCCAACATGTCAGCAAAGCCCAAAGACGGAGGAGAAATTCCGGACAACAAAGACCCTGACATTCAACAGCCCTGCTCAAAACAGAAAGAGGGACCCCAGAAAAGGAGGTCAAAAACAATCCACTTGCAGTCCACTTAACCCTCAACGAGAGCTCAGTGTACTTGAGGTTCAGACTGACCGTGACGGAAACAGTATTAAAGGAACCAAAACAGTCACAGAGAACTATGAGCGGACCGATAACTTTGGTAATCGGTTTTACTCATCCAAAACCTCCACTGTTGTCACTACTCAGCCAGAGACAACAACATCATCCACATGTCAGGCAGTGGTCAGCCCGGCTACATGTCAGGTCACAACATACCCAGAAGTTCGGCTGCCGATCAATCAGAAACCTTAGATCAATCACAGACAGGATGCAGTTAGTCACTGTATAGGGCAATGTTTTTCATATTCTTTATGGCAAATTGTCATGTAAATAATTTTATTGGCTAAGATATTAATTACGTTGTTTATCATTGCTGGTTTCTTTATTTGTAAGAGGTTGTCATTGATTTGAGATATTATTTATGTTTGAGGATTTTTTTTTCAGCTTATATTCTTAAAAAAGGGTTTTTGACTTATAATTGAAATTAAATACACATTTTTGGTTTTAATTCATGTCTTTGTGTTTGTTGTTATTAATGATGATTATTATATAAAAACATCTTTTTGGTTTAATCAAGCTTAAATCTAACTTTTCTCATCAGTTTCAACCAACTGGTCAAGAGATGTGCTCTGCCTGTCTGAAGCCAGTTTATCCAATGGAGAAAATAACTGCAGACAAATACATTTTTCACAAAACTTGCTTCTGTTGTAAACACTGCAAGAAAAAAATAAGGTGAGATATTACAGCATACTACAGGAAAATCACCTGCAATTCTTATAAATGATTCTCAATATTTGACTCATTTCTCGTTTGTCCCTTCCACACTGATAAATTTCATATTGGCCTAAATATAAGATAGACCTGTTTGTAATCTGACCTCCCTCCTATGCAACAACTGTGAGAAAAAAAAGAGATAAAGAAAAGAACAATTATTCCATGTAGAGATGTCATGATGTCAGACCTTTGGGAGTCTGAACCAATACCAACGCAATTCCTCAACTCTGAATATCAAATTTGACACCTCAGCAAAAAACAGGAAACAACAGAGGCTGCTGCACACGCGCACATGCACGCACCTCCAATGGTGTAGAAAATATTCATTTAAAAAGTCAGTAATATATTTTGACACACTGAACAGTAACGGCGGTAGCCTGCTGATGTTGTGAGCCTAAACAAGCTATTGTGAAAGTTTTGTGTGGAGCTTTGCAACAGATGCTGTCTCAATTCACAAACAACCGGAGTAACATGCCAGGACGTGAACATTTTGACACGCGTTGTTAATATAATGTTCATAACTGAAACCCACTCACCACGCATCACTTGCTGCTGCCATCCCACGTGTTGTAGTTAATGTTTACTGTGCCTGCCTTCTCCTTCTCTTTTGAGTTTGATGTCAGACTACACCGCTCGTGGGGGTTATTATACTGCTCTCCTCAGTCCTGGAAGAATAGAGAGTACATATGATCATCTATATCACCCTTCTGTACCTACTGCAGACATCACATTGTCAGAATTATAGCATTGACTTGGTACCGAAAATGGCCAATCGGTTCTCGTTGTCAGATACCAGAGCCTTTGTTTTCAGTTTACTCGTTTACTGAGAAACGCTGCGGGTCAGACAACACGTGAACAGTCTCAACAACTTGAGCGTGCTTTTAGTTTACCTGCACTTCCTTATAACCCCCAGCCAATCCTAACGCTCGGCACAGTCCCGTTACTACCAAAGCTGTTTTATAAGTTCAGATGCTTCACTCCTACATACGTCCTTGACGTTTGTGACATCCCTAATACCATATTTAATGCTAACATATTTTTTAAATGCGTCATCAAGGTATCATTATAAAATATGGCAAATCAATTAAAGTAAATATGTAACTTTTTTCATTCCTGACCTCACCCTGTTTTTCAGTCCTATATTCAAACACTTTTCCGAGAAAGTTCTCTGAAGCAGGACCTTTGAAGCACAAAAGATGTTTTCTTACTGTTAGCATTTTTCAGACAGCTTAGCACAGCTGGGAGATAACTCCTGTGGGTTAGACCTGACACTTTTGCAGTTGGTTAACTTAAGCAGGTGTGCAACGAGTGGATGGGTGAAACTTGCTAGGCTAGCAACATAGAGCTAAATAATAAAACAGCAAGTTATGGACACACTCCATCAATGGAGAGCACCTGCTGTTGTAAAAGAACACAATTACAAGAAATATAATTTTATATTTGGGCCAATAGCTACTACAGATTCAAAATATTTAATTGATTAATTAATTTATTGGTTAATTGATTAAATTCACCAGAAGACATGCTTTTTACAGAGAATTTAACAGATTGAAATAACAATCCAACTTTCACAAGACATTTTGAGTTGTTAACCACAGGTGTAAGCAATGACATCGTTAACTGTTAACTGCTGGAAAAGAGCCACCATTAAAGGTGCTGTATGTAAGTATTTGATATCGCTACATAGCCAATGTTAGAATTAGCAGTTGTTTACTCGCCAGCCTAGAGGAAACATTGTGAGTTCAGCATCAAACTTAATTCCTCTACTCTCCAAGGGCCGTCTCCCGTGGTTGAAAGCAATGCTAATGTTAACTGTTGTTTTTGCTTCTATTTCTATCATTATTTTCTTTGCTGCTGAACATGTCTCGGTTTCTTGTCCCATGGACAGCGCTACTTCTTCATCCTCTCATGTTGGACTGAGGGCAGACCGTACACTACAGTGCCTCACTATCACCTCTTGATGTACAAAGTGGTACCGCGAGACGAGCCAGGGTTAGCTGGTTATCATGCAAACTTCAGTAGATATCTCTGCATACATACATGTATAGATATAAACATCTTTGACATAACATATCAACAATTTGTTGATAAATTGTGTTAATTTTTGAATGTCTTAAACTAAAATACTTACATGTTGCACCTTTAATTTCATTAGTTCCACCTGTGCTTTTCGGGCTATGATAAGTAAAAAATATAAAAGTTTGGGTTTAAAGAAAAATTTGAACTTCAAAGGAACTATATAGACAATGCAAAATGAAATGAAATGAAATCTACATGATTAATTTACAAAACTGTAAATCCTAGTGAGCTCTAAACCAATCTCACAGCTACGATAACCACAAAAATACCCTTTCTTCCTCCAATCAAATATGGTTATTAATTTGTACTGTAACTCACATATTGTGTTCATTTGTAGCATGCACAATTATGCACCTTTACATGGGGAATTCTACTGCATATTTCACTACCAACAACTGTTCAGAAGAAAAGGGAATTATGATGAGGGCTTTGGACATGCTCAACACAAGAACCAGTGGCTTCTCAGGAATACTGCTGATGTGGTGCATGATGAATCTGAAGCATAAATATACAGTGTAAATGTGAGTACCAGTAAGCGAGGCAAAATTGATCTCCATTATGTATATTTATTGTCATGATCATGAATCATTACGGTGTCTTTTCTCGATTAAAACTGTGTTCTGTTTCTCTCCTCAGCTAATGGGACGGTGACTGTAAGAACATGAATAATCTTCTTGAAGATGTGTTTGAGGCACCATGTGATGCTACTGCCGTCCAAGTTTTACAGTGTGTTCATCTATGTAATGGTAATGATTAACAATGTGTTGACACATAACTCACAATTTAATTGCAACAATGGCTTAATCATTGTAAGAAACTGTGCAGCGTAAGTATGACAGATGCTGACACATGTAATTGTCTTCATTCATTCCAATTTGTTAAATGAATTGCTTTTTAGTTTGCATACATTGTACATAATCATTTTTAATGGACATAAAGTAAAATTGAAAACCAGGTTTTTAAATTTCATTCAAGTATAACAAAGATGTAAAATTGAAAATTAAATTGATTTTAACTACACATACTGTCCCTTGTGCAGGAGGTGTATTTATAGTAATGATTCATCCATCTACTTTTTCCATAATCTGGGTTCAGGAGGATTCTCCATCTCACTTGAGTTTGATATTGTGCTGAAGATTCAGTGTTGAAGGTTTCGACAGCAATAAACAGAAACTTCCAGCAGCAGCGGGGATGATGCCATATATCAGCATATGGTGTAATGGTAGACAGTGAGGATGCACACGAGCACACATGGAGTTTAGTTTAAAACTACTTACTTTAAAAGGGTATAGGCTATAATTTATCAATATAAATATAGGTTAGGATGTGCTGAAAGAGGCAGTGGGAGCCAATATCCTCACTACAGCTATGACTGTTTCTTGACAGAATTGGATGGAACTGTCAAAACAACATAGAGACTTGAGCGTGACAACTGTGTTCATCCTAATGACAACAGTTCATCAGTGTCAGAGAAATATGAAAACCATGCAAATGTAGATGTTGAATGAGAAAGAAGCAAACAACACAACAAGAATGAAGGAAGGTAGGATTGCAAATCGTCAATCATACTACAAAGAGACCAGAGGAGGAAGTTTGTCTATTTTTAGTTCAACTTTCGGCTGAAATACTGTATCTCAACAGATTGCATTGAAATAACTTTTCCTCCTGAGCCACAGGAAGGTGAACATTTAAATTTGCCCAATGCTTTGGTTTATGACTTGCAAGACTAATAACATGTTCATAATTGTTAGCATGCTAACATGGTAAACATTATACCCATTAAACATCAGCATCAGTGTAAATGTGAGCATTTTAGCATGCTAATGTTAGCGTTTAGCTAACTAAGTACAGTCTGACGGAGCCATTAGCATAGCAGTAGACTCTTAGTCTTGCTATTTCGAGTCATTGCATCAACTTCATTAATTTTTCATATTAAACTTTAAGGGCTTATATTCAAAATAAGGCCTTTTTTTAAATTTAGCCTCATGTTTTTCTTTTGGATGTAGAGACACCCCTGAAGTCTCATAAAGTCTATTTAGATCAAGAAAAATAAAATCAGTCATCATCAGTCATTTACCATAAAAAGAAAATCACTTAAAGTCTCTCACAGAAAATGTACAGCGTGAGCAGATGCGGGAAGGGTTTGTACCTGTCAGAAAATGCCTGTACTGACTGTCTGCTAAACATTCTTCTGATCAAGGACCTAGTGAAGTGCTTTTGCTTGTTCTGTCAGCTGGTGGTGTGTTTGAAATCAACTGAGCTTTCATGATGTAGCCTATTTGTATGTGTTGTGTGTTGGGCTCAAATAGCTCAAATATGCACTAAACACAAACATTTAACAAACTGCAAATATAGAATAAGAAAGAATACCTTTCAGTAATGTTTTACCAATGATAATTACTGACTGATTACTTGTACAGTATCACAAACACCATCACAATCAGCTCGAAAATGAAGAAAAGTGACAACTAAATATCTTCTTATTCCCATTTTCCAAAATACTCTACAGTTAATTGATCAGCAATTAAACTGAGAGGAGAAAACTCAAACAAGTGCAAATATACCATATATCATTTTTAATACTCGTACAAATTCCAGTTATCAAATAGTCTACAACTTCAGCAATAGTAAAACAATTTCTTAACAGATAAAAGATTTTAACAGAACAATATTGTACAAAAAATACAATTTTGACATTAAATATGAAACATAATGACAGTTGAACATGATTCAGTTAAACTGTTACCACTGTATCAGCTGAGAGGAAGCACACTACTCCTCCTGATATGAAAAAGACTGTAACAACAATCATGTCCATATAAATTACATTTTAGTGCTCTTTCCTAATGTGGCCTCTTTAGTGAAGGATCCCGTCTCCACCGTGCAATTCTCAGGTTTCCTGAAAAAAAAAAAAAAAGATTATTATATACCACTGCTTTGATTTTCTTGTAAGAGAAATAAGTGCTCGGTCGTGAAAGGGTTCATCAGCTCACGGGAGTTCAGCGTGGTCCTGGAGTTCAGCATTGCGGGTTTCAGGCAGCAGTAAACACAAACATCCAGCAGCAAGGGGGACGATGCCGTATATCAGCATGGGGATGGTGTGATGGTAGACGTCCAGGAGTCTGATCAGCGGAGCGAGGATGCCCGCCACACGAGCACACATGGAGTTCAGACCGACACCATTCTGCCTATACCAGTAAAAACAATGGGCTCATCAGAAATCTCATAGCAAGCAAACATGGCATTTTCTGCCAGTATGATGTATAATAACATAGTTTACGTTTTACCTCTGGGACATTACCTACCTTACCTTAAAACAGTAGGATATAGTTCTGCAGTATAAACATAGACTGTGGAGAAACTGGCAGTTGCAGCAAATTTTCCTAGTACAGCTATGACTGTTACCACTACTGGAAGATCTGATGGACAAGTAATAAATCAGACAAAAAACACATTTGAGACACAAATACATTGAACCTACAGTATGTGTTGTCAGAATGCAAAACATGTTTCAGGTCAGAGGATATCACAAGGCAAAGAATAAAATCCCTGAATTTAGCTCTTTCTCAAAATTTTAAAGAATGGGATTTGTCCTATTTCTCAAAAAAAAAAATCATGGGAAAGATATGTTCCAGAATTACAACAAATTCCTATTATTATGTAACACATTACCCTTTGGAATAGCAAGTAATCCCAGACAAGCAGCACCTCCGAAAAATAGCACCCCTGCCTGACATATTCTCCTCCCAAAGCGCTGCAGGAAAGGCAAACTGCCCAGACGTGCGGGAATTTCTACTGCGCCAAAGATGAACTGCGTGAGGTAGATATCAAGACCAAAATTGCCAACGTTCAGGCTCAGTCCGTAGTACACCAAACTTGTTGCAAACCTATTAAGTAGGAGAGATATTTTCAATGCCAGCACAAAGGTAAGGGCGTAGACATGTCAGCAGGTTATGGTTGAAATAAACTCACCAGATGAAGCTCATTACGAGAGCACGTTTTCTCAGATATGATATCCTGAAGATGTCCAGCATGCTTCCTCTTTTGGGCGTACCCTCAACCTCCAGCTAAATAATTTAGGTGTAATTTTGAGTTAGTGTATATTTATTTCAGTGCTTTGTGTGTGTGTGTGTGTGTGTGTGTGTGTGTGTGTGTGTGTGTGTGTGTGTGTTTGAGGCTGCTCACCTTGTCCAGCAGGTCTTCTGGGACCTTCCTCCCATTCACCTTAGCTGCCTTCCGGATCTCCTTCACGGCCTCCTTCTTCCTGCCCTGGGTGATGAGCCAGCGAGCCGACTCTGGAAGAATCCTAGTTGACATATGAGTCCATGATCACAAAAATAAAATCCATACTTCTGTTTTTTCTGTGGTTACAATTTTAGAAATAAGCATCTAATGTGGCGTATGAGGCTGCTGACCAATAAAAGAGTCCCAGGACAAGGACAAGGGGGCTGAAGAGCACGAGCTGCAGGATCCTCCAGTCACGGACCAAAAAGGCGATGCCAGACAACATCATCATTCCAACAGGGGAAAAAGTGTGGCCGATAATGGTGCAGAGAGCAAACTTGGAAGAATCACTCCATTCTCCACCTTCAAAGCAATAATAATAAGGCAGAAAAGGCATCATTTCTGCTAACTAAGTGTGTGTACAGGTTTAACATCTAAAAAGAATAACCATAAAGTTTAGTTCACATATGCTTCTGCAACACAGATCATAACACATCTGCAATGTAAGTCGAGGCACTGCTGCGACTTTCAGTTAAATGTGATCAGATCAACTGCCTCAGGTCCCACAGGATTATTTTCAATGTACAAATTTGCATATAGACATAACTTATGATATCATCATATGCCCTGTGCATTAGGGCAAAGTGTATCACTGTAAATATATGCTAATCACAAATGCACTTTCCTCAGACATGTGTTCAGGCGTCCACTTTAAGTTCACTGTATCATCAGCCTGTGATCTATCAGTGGCTTTCAAGTTTAAAAATGTTTGACATTGGCACCCCATGGTGGCAGTACAACAAACTACACCAGTGAGGTTGATGAGATATTGTGGTATTAAGTTTCAGTTGAGAACATGGTACCTACCTATCACAAACGCATTAGCAATAATGCCAGAAATTGAGATGCCAGCTAAAAATTTGAGAACTATATAAACATAGATGTTGGGTGAGAAAGCGGCGCCGACACCAAACAACAGTAGGAGAAAGTGTGAAAGCAGGACCACAAAGCGTCGACCAAACCTATAAAAAGAAGAGAGCTATTATACACTTATGTACAGAATAGTTTATATTTGAATGCAGGATCATTTCTAGTCTTCAAATATCAATATTCGAATATGAATTTTACTTTGTATTCAATTTTCCTTAAAATCTCTACTTGCCATTTTTCAAAAGAAAAAAAACAACTAATATTTCTCTTTCTTTCTTTGTGTCATGTTACCAAAATAAGAGCATAAGAAGATACTGATTGGGCAAGCAAGTACAGAACAGTTGAACAAGTGTGACTCTACTTGTTAGCTTTTAATTGCAATTCATTTCCATTTTAATCCATTTCTAATACCCAGTTACATTAGAGTGGCGGTCAGCACCTGTCAGCCATCTGCCCCAACACAAACGCTCCAACCAGAAGACCGGCCATGTAGATGGACTGCGATGCCTCGATCAAACTGCTCCTGTCACACACCAGGTCGAACTGATTACAGGAAACAAAAAGAAATCAATAAAATAGTTTAGGTGGAGAGCTTGACCTTAACATTGGTGGTGACTCCATCATCTCCTACTAACTCCAGCTTCCAAAGTTTTCATGCTCCTGTTGAATGGGTGTAAATTAGTTTATTATTTTTCAACATCCTAGCATTACAATTGGTTGTAAATTATTGTAAATGATTGGGTGCTTGATGTTATGATGGTATTTTGTGCACTTGTTGTTGTTATTTGTTTTTTCTAGTTAAGTTCCTGTTTAAAAATGATAAATAAATAGAGACTAACAAAACAAACCTAGTGCTAAATAGCAGCCTGTACCTCAACCAGGATAAGACGCAAGTGCCATTGCTAAATGCTATCAGATAAGTACGGTGGCTCTGAAGGGACTAAAAGTGAAAGTCAGCAAATCACAGATAACACAGTGCAGCGGCTGCACAACAAACATTAGATTTTTCACTTAATGAAATGGATTATCCGCCAAATCGATATTCCCACGAAAACGAATTATTTCTTATTAAATGAAGTGGTACAAAAAGAGATGTTCACACATTTTTGCCCGGCAATACTTTTTACTGTTCTTATACTGTAAAAAGTGGGACAGTGGGTTTCTCTTACCTCTGTCACAATGCTGAAGGCCCCTTTGGCTGCGTCAAAATCTGATCCATTTATGCATCCCGTTGTCGTGTTGATCCCATATGCCTCAATGGTTTCCAAATCCAAATCTACAGGTGTGAACATTTCGCAGCTTTCATACTTTCCATCCTGGTTCACGGGGATGGTGAGATTTCGTTGTCTCTCAGCCGTCAGGTTGGGTCCTCTGCCCAAGATCCAGTCAGTGTTACAGTGATGTGGGAAGTTCATGCCAACAAAAACCTGACCGATCACATCGAAAGCGACAAAAATGCTGGGGATACATAATACAGCCACTAAACGTTTCTGAAATAAACCGAACTCCCCGATCTCCTTCAGGATCTGCCCAAAGTTGCTCATGCTCATGCTATGTTGATGTCCTCAGAGTGCAGTGACAGAGTAATGTCCAGCTTAAAAGCAGCCTCAAGCCACCAGCAGTCAACCTGACTGTCACCCTGCAGGTTAATGGTTAAACTGACAATCGCAGCACTTTTATGATGCGCAAAAGTTGCCAACAAACAGACTACCAAAGTATTAAAATGTGACAGGCTGAAGTCCAGCTGTTGTGCAGCTGTTCAGATCTGTGGCACAGGCCCGGCGTTAAAACTTTTGGACTTTAACATCATCTTTCTGCTCAGCAAAAGATGTGTGAGCACGAGAGGGTGCAAGAGCTCAAAATGCTGTAGGTGGAGCACTTTGTGTAATCACGTTATATGGTCGGATGGCTCTCTGTGGACGGGTATGGTTGAGGCTCTTATGGCATAATAGTCACTTAAAAAATGTTGCTGATTTTATGGAGGTAATTAAGAGATCAGATCAGTACAGATCTAGATGATCCTGCCCCCATAACTACAGAATAAAGATATACAGTACCTGCTGCTACAATATGTGCTGTAAAGCTAACTTTTAGATATCATGATTTCCCCTGTATCATCCATTTTTTCAAAACTCTATAACTGTGGGTGATTCCCTAAAGCAAAGTCTGCAGAATTGTGAACTTATGATTGCGGGTCTAAAAGTCTTATCAGGAATCAGTCAAAGTCTGATTTGAGTGGACGCTGGGCCCCCGACCGCCAAACCAGAAGCTCCTCTCCGATTGGTCCCAAACGTGGAGCCAGAAACCTTTTATCTCCAGTACCTTTGAAGTGCAAAACACAAGAAGTAGAAAACACAACACTTACAGAAATCCTGTTGCCGCAGTTACAAAACATCCTGGATGTACTATTTTGTTTTTTATTGTTGGTCTTACCACTCTGCGGCAAAAACTCTGAGAAAGTAGTGCACATCTCATCTACGCTTTATGTCAATATACACAGTAAAATATATGAGAATAAATATCTGAAACACCTGATTCTTTATTTTCTAAAAATCATCATGCAGCTACGAACCTTTTCTACGGGCGTATTTGTGCTTTGTTAGGAGATGTAACTTGATTCAAGTGGTTGAATTGTTAAAGTGAAGCTCTACAAATTTAAAGGCCTTGAAAACCTATTTTCATCAGCTCTTTGACAATGTCTTACAATGGTAGAAAACCAGTTACTGGTTTTTAAGTGCGCGGGCATCATTTAGAAACATGTTAGGACTTTCTCAGTACAGAATACGCCAGTAAAGACTCGCGTTGGGAGTTCGAACAACTTCAAAACTGGAGTCCAAATTCCTGAGAAAAGGAGGATTACTTACAGTTGGAACAGTAGAGCTCTGGAGTACACAAACACTATGGAGTTCATTTCAAAATAGGTATTATTTGGATAAAAAATGATAAGGTTTCAGTCTGACTCAAACTTCTTTCAATGTGGGAGTAAGGAAGTTTATGATAAAAGGTCAAAGCAACTTGAAAGTTTGAAATTGCGGGAGAGGGAAGCAGGTGATAGAGATAGGACTGAGAAAGTATGTAAAAGTGTTAAAGCCTTTGTTTCTCTGTGTATAAGATGCACATGATAAAACAGCAAAGATGCCTCCTAGACTGGGATTATGAGTAATGCTGGAGTGCCTTGGGGTCTTTCCTCAACAGTCAATCTGTGTGACCAATCCGTGTCCACCTCTTTGTCCCTAGTTCTTGCTCTATAAAGGGTTGCTCTGCCAACTTAGTGTGAGTCTCGTCCCCTTATTAATCAATAATAATTAAAAAAAATAAACATTTTTTTATGAATCTTTAGTCAGTCAGTGTCTGTGTTTTCATTTCTGTCTTTGTGTCCAGCGTTTTAACAATATCCACCGCAAGCTCATGCACCCCTATGCACCAATCAGGAATCAGCAACATTGGAACTGATGATGATGTACTGTTTGCTCACTGTCAATCACATCTGATCAAATCACACCCACAAAGTCCTGATGAAGATAATCTGAGTTTTGAAGTATTGAAATTTTAATACTAACACTTCAGATTTGAACCAAATTTTTTTTTTTTTTTTTAAAACATATGAAGTTTATAGTTCATTTATCATTTGTCAAGTACTACTCAGGAACTAAAAGATGTAAAAGTCAGGATATCTGTCCCTCTGCTTCACCAAGTTTTATCATTTGAAAAGAATTCTGTCTCTCAAATGTCCCCCAACTTCCTAAAAGTGCATTAATAAATGGCTAAACGGCTTGAGCGCCTCTTTAATGTTTAGAAATGCAGGAAGTGGATATATGGACTTTCTCTGGATGAATGGGTTGTAAATGAATAATTGTAGTCATGACAAAAGATAGCGAGGATAATTAACTTGAAGGCAGTGAGAGCAGAGGAACAAATAAAGCTATAAAACAGCTGTAAAATCACAATCACAATTTGAGATGAACAACTTTCCTAGTAGAATGATACAGCAAGAGAATACACAGGACGAGGGAGAAGACAATACTGGAAAGTCAGAATTGGCACAGTAGGTTCAGTATATGGAGGTGACTGGTTCTCACTGTATCATTCATTTAATAAACAGGTACTTATTTACAGGAACAACTTTTTCAAAATCACAGAAAATGATGTGCATTGAAAAGAAATAATAATCAGAAAGCGCTAAAAAGAGGCTGATATGCTCATTCTTTATTGATTAAAAATAATCAAGAGAAACATGCTTTGAACTCCAAAAACGATCAAAAATAGAGCAAATGAAAAGAATGAAAAAACTGAAAAGAGGTGGAAAAATTCAAATATATTACAGCCTTGATGAGTTATTGCCGGGACAAAAGTGTTTTTGTCGGTCATCTGTTCAGTTGCTCCAACCTTTTTTTTTTCTTTCTTTTTTTTTTTTTTTAGACTACATGTGAGCAGGAAAGAAGAGACTGTTGGAGAGAGGATGAGAACAAAGCCATGAGATCTTCAACTCCATTAGAAGCAGGGCTCAATCTATGCAACACACACGTACACACACGTACACACACACACACACACACATACACACATCCCTCATACACACCTATCCTGTCCTTGTCTGTTGTCAGATTCAGACTAAACCAGGAGAATGGCACCAAATACTGCAGTTTAGAAACTTAAGAGTAACATTAGGTTGCTGACTTTGCCACTCCCCTTCGAGGAGAAGACAGGGTCGACACACCTGCGCATCTTTATTTCAGGTATCTTCACGTGTAACAAGAACTACATTTCAAAGACACTGAAATTCTGAATCAAAACTTTGACATTATGTCAAAAAAAAAAAAAAAAAAAAAAATACACTTGGTCATTTTCAATTTAAGGCTAGCGTAAAATTTTTTTACATGTTTAAAGTCAAAATACAAAGATTTCCTCTCAACATTTTATCTGCAAGCAAAAAAATTCATTCAATATGGCATCTGGAGGGTTACGATATTACCACATCACCGAATTGAACAGTAAAACCTTACTGGCATTTCAGATCTACACAATGGAGCAGAGTGTTGAATGAACCTGCCACTGCCGCCGCCGGCGCCAATAAACTGTGAGATGCGCACTCACCACCAAAGACATGCCATTAATGCACACAAACATCCAGAGAGTGGCTAAAAAAGGATGTAACATCTGTGCTGATAATGGACTTTTTTTCATCCCAATCCAAAAACACATTTCTGATCTTTCGCACGGTTTACAATCACAGCTGAGCTTTTCATAACCGGATGATGTAAAATGTTCGTCTTAATTAAAAAAAAAAAAAAATACTTCACAAGTGACAAGTGCTAACGCAGTATCTATGACTTGAGATGTGGGTGAAAATAACTTCTGTAAACAGCCTCCGCTTGGTGTTTATTAAGAGTTGGAGACAATTTCTCAGCTAAAAATTTGGGGAGTTTTATGGCGGACAGGCATTAAGCGGTGCATCAGGACAGCTGTGGCTCCACGGCAAAAATAAATTCAAACTTTTCAAAAGGCAAAAAGTGAAAAGCTGACTTTTTTTTCTTTGTTTTTTTTTTTTTTTTGAGTAAAGGTAAATAAACGTCACACATGACATACAGTAAGTGATAGTTTGTCCTGCAAAATGAGGGGGAATTCAAAGCCGAATTTGCAGTGTTGTTGTCGTCTTCCTTCATGCGGCGCTACAACCCACTATCGTGTCATAGGACAGAAAAAAGGCCAAGAGTGAAACACCCAGTATAAAAACAAATCAAAGCCAAATGTCATTATTTACATACTAGAGGTTAAATCAAGAACTTAATTTTCATCCACATAAAGAAATATGCACTTAAGTCTTTTTTCTTTTCTTTTTTTTTTTTTTTAAAGAATTTGAGAAACTGATTCCAAACAGACACAAACTAATTCCAACAGACAGACACATCTGCTCATACGACATGAGTGGTTTCAGCTGCTGTCAAACATTTTACTTCACAACAAATTTTCAATGGATATTCACATTCAAAGGAAGCCAATCTTTAGAAAAAAAAAAAAAGCTAATTTGTTTTTTTCTAAGTTGACTTTCTGATTTCATTCTACATCAATTTTAAGTCTTGACAACAATATGGTAGCACCAAAAAGACAAATGAGCTCATATGACCAGGTAAAATAAAAAAAAAAAAGAGGTGAGTATTATCATGTACTTTATTTTCCTAAATATTTAACTTGTATTATTGTGTCAATTAGTTGAGATTTGTATCAGAAGGATACGTCTTGTGAGTTATCCTTCTTTTTATCTATACTTTTCTTATGGTCAACAAATCCCCTGAATTGATTCTACTAAAAAGAATTGACAGTGTAGCCAGAGTCCAGTATCCTGGTAGCTCATTCCTCATGTGCTCTTTTATTGCCCAAAAACTGAAAAACACATCAGTGAGCCACGCTGTTTCAGTGACCCGTATTTTATTGAGTCTACTCCACATTTGCTGTCCTTCTACTGTAAAAAAAAAAAAGAAAAAAGAAAAAATCATCAATCAAAGTGCACCAAATGCGTATCATTCCACGGGTGAAAATAGTCCCCATTTACTTCTCATTGAGTAACATTTTCTAAAAATTAAAGTGCCCTGGTGTTTCAGCAAATTATTTGGCTTTAAAAAAATGAAACTACCTATGGATGCCCCAGTTTTAAAGATTTAAATCCTCCTTCAGAACCAATTAGCTTTGACGTGAAGGTCACAATAGCGAGGTTGGAAAGTTTTATTTTGTCTTTTTTTAAATTGTATTTGTCGACAAAAAAGCGAAAAATACAGAATAAAACTTCATCCTTTAAAGATTGCTTACTGTTGGAGCTCACGTCTTTCACAAAAAGTCAACATTAAACTTTGCCACATCGTAACAGAACTCATTGTGAGAGAGTATTTCAGGTTGTGTACAAAATTTAAATTCTAGTTTGCAGTTTCAAAATAAAAGTGAAAAAGTTTGACATCTGCACTTGAAACCACTTTTGTACATTTCAGACAACATAATGCTCTATATGGTAACTGGGGACCTCCCCAAAACGTGCATTCAGTAGTTCTGATGAATATAAGGCATTGTTACACTTATCAGGATTCAAGGGGTGTTAGTTTAGATTGTGCAAATGCATCACATATTAGAGAGAAAAAGATAACAGAATGAGGGCGACCAGGATGGGAAATGAAAACGGTTTGCTGTAGATAGTTGCATCCTTCTACGTATACACTGTAAACTTTTTTTTTTTTTGAGTGATTCTTATACTGTACGTTCTGATACTTCAGCCGACCACCTAAGCCAACGAGGCGGCATTGTATAATCCTATTGGTGACAAAACGGTACTGTTTTCTTTGGCAGTAGTGGTTTCTTTACAGCCATAGAAAAAAAAAAAAAAATGCATTAAACTATTTTTTTTTTTTTTAAATTTTCACATTTTTTAGGCAAGTCACGGTCCCAGGTAGAACAACAGTTTAACTAATGCTGAGCTGAGCAAAGCCCATCAGTTTGACGTCATCTGGTATTTCAGATCCCTCAATTCCAGAGGCCTGTGAAAACAAGAGAGAGCGATTAAAAACTGGTTAACGAAAACATGAGGGACACATTACAATATTTACTTTAAGAGGATTATTATTACAAAACTATTACTGAAGTGTTAAGAGAAAATTTCCTGATTTGAATTCATTCAGCTTCATATCCATGTTGTCTCTATTGAGTCAGTGTAATTTGTCAGAATGGCAGTTCATCAGTAACTTCTGTTGTTAGATTCAATAACTATGATACAATAACACAACTATAATAAAATAGCTCATACTATAATGCTTACAGATGCACCAATGATTTCCTAAAAACAAACTCCAAAGATTTATACTGTAACTCACCAGTTTGAAAGTGACATTTTTATTGGCTTGAGGCTCATCAACTATTTTCTGCAAATTTGCAGCAACTGCAAAGAAAAACTATGTTTCAGTCCAATAAAAAAAACAAAACAAAATATAAATCCTGAACTACTTTCACAAAATATCTAAAAACAGAAAATGTGAGAAGAATGTGACACACTGGGCCTCATGCAAATCATATCTCAATCTCCGCGCTGGTGAGATGTCATCAATAGCACAATTGATGCTTCTAAAGTGCCATACAATGCATTCAGAAAGTTTTTTTCACATATTGTTATGTTGCAGCCTTATGCTATAATAAAAAAAAATTCCATCCATCTACATCAATCTACACATGATACCCCATAAGGAAAACACAATTTTAGACGAGCTGTCCGGACAGTGCTGACACTTTTGAGGAAACGAGGAGTCGGAGAGTCCAAAATGGAGGAAGCTATCCGGTTTTATTGAACCTCTGCTGGAGTAAAAACCTCAGAGGGATGTTTGGTAGACAGTTATGTGAAATGAGTCAATGGGACAAATACGTCTTTTGAATAAACAATTTGTCCCATTAGTGACTGAGCTACGCTAACAAGTTTGTTAACAGTAAATTAGAGGTAGTCAAACTTGTTAGCTTACACAGCTTTATTTGCCCTCTTCAATATCTTTTTACTGAATGAAAGGGTGTGCTATGGTGAACTAAATGCCAGGAGGAAGGGAACGGAACAGAGGAGAGAAAGTAGTGCTAGTGCTAGTCTGGCCGTGCCAGCTCACGGGTTCAGCTACAGCAGTTCACCACGAGCCGCGCGAGCAGTCACTATCCCGTCCAAGATTTCGGCCTCCGCCTATTTCGCATGGACGAGCAAATGTCGCTTCGCGGTGCGACCTCCGCTTTATAGAGTAGGTGACATTCCACTTTTAGGTGATGTAACGGAGGATGTTCCCCTGGAAAGCAAGTTGATCCTAAAGCAGCTGTTGGAGTCAGAGCATTTCCAAACAAGTACTGAACTATAGCTAACAAAAGAAAAATTCAACATATGAGAAAATTTGTAAATGGGACACGTTTTCATAAATACCTCAGACGCACTTAAGAAACCAATCTGCATGCAAGTGTGCTTCGTGCATGAGGCCCAATGTGAGAAAATGGGAGTGTGTATTGCGCTGTAATCTGGCCTTTTTAAATATAAAATCACGAGGCAATTTTCAACCTTCAGATAAATATTCTGATGGAAATAGATTATGTGTGTTTAACCACTGACCTATTACTAAATCCCTCCCATCCACCAGGCCCGCTGACACCAGCTCCTGGGACACACCATCTGCTGTGTCTGAAAAGTCAGAGCATGAGAGACCAACTGTGACGCACGGACCAAAAACAGTGTATTTATAATGAAAACAAATATTTTAACAAAGTGGCTTAATAAGTTCCAGAACACTCTGGTTCCTGATGCAACCGTAAAAATAGCTGGGTTTGGGCAATAGTACTCAGAGGACTGCTAAAAAAATATATATAAATAAATAAAAACAAACAGAGCTGTGCTACAGCTGCTTCTGTCCTCAGTGCTGACAGTTATTGAAATGAGCTGATTTTAGTTCTGGTTGTTTGTTTTTTGTTTTTAAACTAACTTGTGACTGGTGGTAAAATTTTCTTAAAAAAGAAAGTCCACTTACCTCTCCCTGGCATAAATTCAAAGCGGATGTCATTTAGCTCCTTCTTTGAATTTCTGAAGGGATGAAAGGAAAACAGAAACCAGATCAGACTTAACTTGATCATTCGTTGGTCGGTAAAACATAGAAGACTTATTCCATTCACCTGAAATTGCAACGTACTAACAGAGGTATCAAGTACACAGGGATGGTGAAAGTTAGACTGACAAATCAGCTCTTTGTAAACCAGTTTTTATCTGATAATGCAGAAACACACCTTAACCTTAATACCAAACTAATAGGAGCCTTAGCATCCCCTAAAGCAGTTGGAACCTGTCAAAACAAAGAAATAAAGCAATTAATTAGCACATTTATAGGAGAAAAACAAGGAAGCAATATCATAAAATAGAGTGGCAAACATATGATAGATATATTTGACGTTTTAAAATAGAAGCATATGATGGAAAACATCCTCTAAGCGAGGTCAGGCCGACCTGTGTGGGAGCAGCAGCAGCAGCAGCAGCAGCAGCAGGTACGCCCGGTGTGGGAGATGCAGCCTGGGCAGTGGATTGAGTGTTGACTGGTGTGGGCTGCAGTGGAACCTGGCCTGCAGCCTGAGGTAGTTCTGCCTGACCTGCGGCCGTCGGCTGGAGTTGACTACTTAAGGGCTCCGGAGTCTGGAAAACCTACAAGGAGTAATTTCATTAAAATCTCACTCACGCTTTTCACACCCCTGTACGGGGTTCGACCAAAAGTGAATCAGAATATAATCTCAGTGTTTAAAAAGGGTCTAAACCAGTGTAAGGAAACTCGACTGTAGAGAGAGAGGAGTTTTTCGAGACTCACCTCTGAATTCTGTGATCCCTCCTTCACTCGCGGTGACTGATAAAAACAGACGAGAGAGGATTACACTCAGAGAAGGATTTCGCCGTGATGCGTTTTAGCGAAGCAAAAAACAGCACGCATGGATGCAAAGAACACACAGAAAGCGAGAGAGGTAAACAGATTAAAAAAAAAACAAACAAAAAAAAAACGGCTCACTCGTTTACTTGTCTCATTTATCGGCGGCCCACTTGATTTATCATGATGAATACAGTGATATCAGTACAGTGGGAACAGAGATATCATATGCTAATAATACTTCAACTATCCTTGAAGTATTGGTGCTGATGTGGTTGAGTGATATGAGAGTGTTTAGTGAGAGGTTTTTCTATACAGTGTCTAGCAGGGTGGCTATTTAATATTTCTGGTTGTATTAGGCTCAATACGCAGTCCTGAATTATGGGAATTTTTGCATCACTGCGATGAAGTACAGATAAATGTCAGATATTTACTTGAATGGCCATAAAAAATTCACCAGAAAACTACATAGTGTGTAAGATTACATCTATAATTGAGTTGTAAACGAGTGAAGACATACATCCTGCAGTTTCATATATCCTTCAGGTTTTAGATTTGAAAAGCTTGGAAGCAGAGTAAGTCAGAAGAAGGTCACACTGTTACAAAGTCAAACAAAAAAAAGTTCAAACCAATCGCAGCAACGTAGAGTCAGACAGAAGCCTTTGCGGGCCCAAATGAAGACAAACTGACTTGACTGAGAGAACATGATGTGGCGTCTAGGCTGAAACCTGCTGTCAGATTCAGACAAAGCGACTGGTGTTCGGGCGGCTGTTGAGGAGACTGTATTGGTCTTTACAGCACAGACAGACACTACACAGGTGCTCAGCCAGGCTCTAGAGTCTGACAATATGAATCTGTTTTCTGGGCTGAAGAGTTATCATTTCATATTGGCATAAAAAAAAAAAAAATTGAATTATTGAGCATCAGTTCTTTGAAGTTTTGAGATATACTGTATCTTCAAATAGAGCTGTTGTGAGAAATGTAAGTTCAGTTTGCCAGCAAGTAGCCAGTGACAAAGCAGCATGAAAGCAGCAGAGATACTGTCAAATTTGAATTCCTTGATGGTAATTAAATATCAATTACAGGACTGATAAGTAATTTGGCTGGTATTGATTAAAAGTGATTTAGTCAGTATAAACAAAAAGTGATTTAGAAAGAGAAATGGAAATACAGATGGCTTCCAGGAAAGGGAACTCTCACACAACTGATTTCAATGGTCTCTCAAAGCAAAGTGTCAATCTACATCATTGTGACTGTGACAACTACAACTGAAGTCCTTCAAATTTACAGTAAATTAATAAAGCTTAACTTTATTTCTTGTTTTTTTATTTTTTAATGTAGTGAATTTACTGTCTATAAAAGGAAATATCTTTTGTATGTTATTCTTGACGGGCAAAACTACCCTTTGATCTCGGCTATTTACCAGTGAAAACCACATATTTGCTTCTTTCCCATGTGACAAAGTAGCTCACTGTTGAAAAAGACGCCTACTGTACTGACTAATGGGTTCTGACGAGGTTAACTTGTGGGTCAAATTCCACTCGCATGTGATCTACAGCATGGACAGATTTCTGCTCAGACACGATGCAGTGAACCTTTCCTTTCAACAAACCCATTGCATAACAAATAATTGCTAGTTGTCTTCTGATAGGTTAGTGTAAAGTTATATAATGGGAGAACAAAGTCAGCACTATCTAGAGGATAAGAGCTTATCTGTGCACAGATTTACTCTGGGAAATCAATTTAATCTTCCCTATAAAGATCTAAAGGGAATTAAACCAAAAGTCAAAATAAAACCTGATATATAGACTATAATGATACATTTCAATATCTGCCACATGTGTACGACCCTCGCTTGCTCCAACAACAGAGGTTATCTGCTCCCTTCTCCACCTTCATGTCACCCTACAAGGTCTTTCCTGCCCCTTCCAAGCTGTCACATGCTCCCTAGCTAACGTGCGGAGAGAGTCCTTCCTTGTTAGGGGAATGCCATCTGTATTGTTTTGGCAAGTGAACAACCCTGGACGCAGGCAGCTCGAGTGGGTAGGAGAAGCGCACTTGTCGCCTGGGGGCGCTAACAGACTTCCCCTGCTGCTCCTTGGCCGTCAGACAGAACATACACACATACAGGGGAGACTCAGTGGAGAGACAATGGACAAAACATGCTACTGCACAGACACGAGAATGACAATTTCAACAGGGTACAACGATTAAAAGACAAGACGTGTGGAGTGTAACAAAAGTGTTAATGTGTGCACGTGAGAGGAAAAAAACGAATCGCAGGTTCATCTCACCCTTAAGGCCGCAACAGCCGCTTTGCCCTCTTCACTTTCTTCATCCAGCTCATCGTCACTCCATTCCCATTCGCCATCCTCTGTTTTATGCAACCGGCCGCTGGAACCTGGCACTCGACGTACCTGACACACACACACACACACATACCCAAACCTGTCTTGTTAGCAATTCACTGAAAATATAAATGTATTTAATTACATATAAGCCTTTGCTGTCTTACCTTTTTTGACCTCTCTGTTATTGTGGGCGCCCTCTGAAGTAACTTCTCATGTAAATACTCATGGGTCTGTTATGAGAGGCAAGAAAGAGAAAAGGAAGTCACCACAAAATCCTCTGTATCTGTTTATTCTTTTGCCTGATTAAGTCTTAAACAACACTGTGCTGTACTAACTAAGACTCTTCTCTGTACTGACCACTTTACTGTCAAATATAGGACTGAAATACTTTTAAGGCTTTATGCAACTTGGCTCCACCACATCCTGTATGAGTGAGTTGCTGACCCTGTATAACCACACAGGGCCTCTCAGGTCATCAAAACAAGGGCTCCTGGTTGTTCTCTGCTCAAAGTACAAGACTCACAGTGACTGCGCTTCTTCTGTCCTGGCTCCCAGGTTATCAAACTGTCTCCCTGTGAGGATCAGGTCAGTAAATGTTTGAAAATTCATCCTAAGATCTGCTTCCTTGCCCTGATTTATCTTTATTCTTTTCACAATTCTTTTTCATTTCTGTTTCGTAAGCCTGGGTTTCTAAAGTTCTATATGAACTAAGCTTTACTTACTATAAACTCAACAGTCCTGCTCTATGTGTCGCTGTGACTTTTGCTCTTCAATGATGGATACTGAATTTGGGAATACAATTATAAATACATTATTGACAAAAAAACTCGTTATCGACATGGCGGTGAATGAGCAGATTTCATCAGCAGTATAGCAAATCAATAATCATATGTTTGCTTGTTATCCAGTTGAATCCCCCCCGCAGGCCGATACGGCCCCGAGATTTATCTGTTCTACAGCAACGACAGAGCCTGCCCTCTGCTGTACATACAGAGTACTGGGGTTCCAGCTGCTGACCAGGGTCACGTCCAGTAAACCAACCAGGTTGTATTTGGGCTGTGTGACATGCTGAGCCAGCACTCTAGTTGTTTCAGTTGCTAGGGTACTGGGCGGCCGGAGGCTGGAGTTAGACTGCTTATCCCTGCCTTTGTTAGAAGCAGCTCTGCACGGCCAATAATGAGAGGAATGCTGCAATGACCTCAGTTTGGGTCAGATACATTGACAAATAGAGCCAAGTGTGAAGTAGCCTGACTCACACAAACACCTCAGGGAGAGAAACTTTATTGGAGTATTTTCATCCCTTGATGCCTTGTTTTTTTTCTCCTTTTCCAACATTAAACCATCCTTCAATCATTTCAAAACCTCTGGAGTTAAAAAAACCCAAAACAAAACAACCAATTTATGGTTATTGAGAGTATTCAGATTCATTTTAAACGGAGGCTAAACTGAGGCAATTTAGACACAATCACTTCTGCAGGCTCAGACCTTTACTCATCAACCAGATCAACCGGTGCCTGAAACAGGGATGATGCTGACTCATTCTGTAACTGATTCAGTCTCAGGCCAAGAGGGAGCTCAAGCACCTACCTTTGCTTTCTGAAAGAATTTATGCTTCAACAACTCTGAGGATGTTGGCCTGAAAAACAGCAGAATAACAATGAATTAGTCCGTTTAATTTGTCTTTCACAGCTTTCGCACTCCCAGTGACAGAAAAACTTGAGCTGGAATGTTTAAAGGAACTATTGAAGCATAATGGAACAAAGTGATTGTGATCAGGACAATAAAAGCAATTATATGCTGCTTTGCTTAATGAGTGCTAAATTGTGTAATTCAATGTCCACAGCTGCACATGTCACATGCTTTTGTGATAAGTGCATAATTGGCCTCCTGCGGAAGAAGCAAAAACACTGATGCCTTCTGCGTCTACCGGATGCCACAGTTAAGTATTAACAAATGAGACTTTATTTAAAGGCATTACAATCAGCACCTTTTCTCTGGGTCCTTCTGTAGACACAGGGAGATCATCTTCCTGAAGGATTTGCCATATTTCTTCACCATCTCCTTGTCTGTGATGCCGGTCTCCAGGGTTGGAGGGTCATTCTGCAGCGTCAGCATCAACACCTGACGAACACCAGAAAACACTTTTACTCACATGTCACAAGGGCACAAATCCACAGCGAGTCAAAAGGAACTGACTTTGCATTTGTTCCGCGCCATTAACTGCGCAATTTTTAAGTGAAGTGTTCTCACCTTCATTGGCGGGTATTTGTGATACGGTGCGGCCCCTGTGGCAAGCTCGATGGCTGTGATCCCAAAACTCCAAATATCAGCTTTGAAATCATAACCCCTCACCTGCAGGAACAGATCATGTTCAGCTTTTGTACTTCAGCTCTTTCTTTGTCTTGTATTCAGATAAATATTAAACCTTAAAACGTGACGTTTGTTCACAGAAAAGCTGGTTTGTTTCATTGTTGCATTAAGAAATAGCAAAAAAAAATAAACAAAAAAAACCCTGCACAGTCGGTTTCCAATAAAGAAGTTGTTCTCCTGTTAGAGTTTTTCATAATTTTAAATCATAAAATCTTAGGTACCAGAGTCTTATTGTTAGTCAGGGATTGCCCAGTCATTTTAGAGATGATGAATTATGGCCAAAGAGCTCAGATTTTTAAAATAGTGTGAGTGAAAATGACTTTGTGACCTTCGTTGCCAGTTGGTCTGAACGTTAGAATGTTAGCTGCTAATTGTGCGTTTTCTGTTGCCATGGTTACTTCTTGGCTCTACGGTAAAGAGGACCGACCTGCTCCATGACCTCCGGGGCCATCCAGCATGGCGTTCCCACAAACGTCTTGCGCACTTTATTTCGAGTGATGTCACCACCTGTGGCTAGGAAGGCACTGACGCCAAAATCTGGAAGAAGGGAAGAGGAAAAAAAAAAAAAAAAAAAAGAGACAAACCAACAAAGCGGTTAGTCAATAACGGTACTGTCAAGGCGGTACATTTTCCTCCACAGACTGGCCCTCCTGAGTATAAATACACTGAGATATTGGAACAGAGTCAGCAGTCTAACAGGGGTAAATGAGGCAGCAGCACAGGCGAGGGGAAAACGTCTGCTTCTTCGCACCTAATTTGCGTCACTAGTGACAGGTGCTGGAGGGTGGTGTTGCCTTGTGGGTAAATACCTGCAATTTGCACTGAACCATCGTCCCCGAGGAGAATGTTTCCAGCCTTAAGATCTCTGTGAATGACAAGACAAGAATTTGTAAATTAAATAAATTCCACAAGGAGCTGCCAAAACACAGATAAAGAGTCTCATGTAGATTAAAAGATAAACAGAAGTAGAGACACACATTCACAGTTCAGTTATGTTACCGACTCAGTTCAAGCGTGGGATCTCTTCCTCACTTGATTGCTTACTCTTAACTTGTCAAAAACACTTGATTTAATACATCTTGGTGCAACACATAGGCTTCAAAGCTTTCACCTTTCTCACAGGCTGAGCTTTTATAAAGACTTGATTAATGACACACACACACGCACACACACATACTGTAGTTAATTTGTTCAACCCTGTTCAGCCTCCCCTGGTGGTGATAAGCGGATTCAGCAGGGACAGCTGTCTGACTGCCTGTCTGCCTCCGTGTGCACTCGCACACACTCGCTGCCACACAGAGCGAATGGTGCCATCTCACCAGCCAGACAGAGTTGTCATAGCAACAGACTTTCAGAGATAAAGTCGAAGGGGTCAAGTGAAAGGCGAGGAAATAAAAAGTAAGGATGTCGGCAGGGTCACGGAGGACAACAGTCAGCTCTTTCTGCTGTCCAGCCTTTTCAGGAAGTGAATGTACATTTTAAAAAGAGAATAATGAGAGAAAGACTTTGACAGGGTTAAGCCCCGGAACATTAAATCATCAGCCATTAAACTGACTTAAACATCTTCTAAAAGATTTTGTTTTTCACAAATTTCCCACAGACAGATCTTAAAACTGTACTGACATGCAGACAAAAGATCCCAAAAAGAGATGCAGTCTCAACAGCTGAGCAGTTCACCTTGCTACCAGATGGGGGCACTGGAGTAAAAAGCTTGCTGCTTTTGATGAGAGAAATACTGTTGGATCATTCCAGGAAACAAAAAGGTCTCAATGAATGTAAAAATAGACTGGTCTTCGGAGTACTGGTTTAGAGATGAGACATGACACAGCTTCCAAGAAACAAAGGCTCACTTTACCACTTTATGGGATTGGGGGGTGGTGGGTGGGGGGAGACGACAGAGATAAATGTAGTGATCGAAAAGATTGTTACGCTACTGTGCTGAAACTTTCCATGGATCACAAAAAAAAAAAAAAAAAAAAAATCTATTACCTGGGTTCCTGGACGCTTCCAGAGGCCCCTGTTTTGTAGCAAAAAAAAAAAAAGTGAAAGAGGTGGAGTTGGCAGTTTGGCTTGAGCACCCTCTTCTCTTGCTGCTACAAGCTACAAGTACAAATCTTTACAAGCAACCTACTTAAGACTCACAAGGTACTGAGAGCTGTGGAAGACACGACCGGACCCTCTGAAAGAGGAACAGCGGTTGTGTAAACGAGGGAAAGTATTTGGGGGGACTGCAATCTTTACAAGCAGCCTACTCAAGAAGCACAAAGAGCTGAGAGGACTCAAGAGCTTACAGGTCACAGTTCAGATGTTTGCCCAAAAGCCGCTGAATACTTGAGTGTAGAGGCCTCTTTCGCTGAGAGCGCTCCAGTAAAATACCACACAGCCAACAGATCTCGTACTGACAAGGGTAGGGAGCGGCAAACAGTGAGCCACAGAAGAAGAAATGGAGCATGTGTGACATATTGGGACCATAGGCTGAAAAGAAAAGACGGGGGATTGCCATTGCAGGGCAATATGAACGCTGGGAAAGCAAAAAAGTAACCAGAAGAAGACTGGAATGCTGAGATACAGAGCAGGGTGTTAGGTGACTGTATCAGTCTTCTCTAAACAGTGTTTGCAGTTATCAGCTCAGGCAGAGAGAGCTGTCTGTGTACTACATGTGGCAAAACTTTGATGTGCATTTTGTGTCTAGACGAGTTCAATTACGTAAGTGTCAGACTGGGGATGATGCAGAGGAAGGGAAAAGGGTGGACGAAGAACGGACTTGACAGCCTTTGCTAGTGGCTTTGAAAAAGCGACAGTTAGAAATGTCTGCTGCCGTACAGACGTCTGTGCTCTGCGGCTCTCCGGCTTGTCCCACTGTCACTTTGCTGCCCTCACATAACAGCTCGGCGACATCAGGTCACAATATCTTCCCCCTTTTCGTGCACTTTGCTCCTTCCTCTTAATCATGAACATGCTCATCCACTATCTTGCGTGTTAGCACGTACAATAGGTATGATTCACGTCTTGTAATTTGAGATGTTGCTTTTTACGGATTAGACCGGACCACCTAAGGCCGAAAGGCAAGTCCGGGAGTATCCCAAAATACATTCCCTCGTTTACACAACCACCGTCCCTCTCTCAGGGGCTCCAGTCATGTCTTTTACTGTTTGTGAGTCAGGGTTAAGCTCAGGCTAAAGATGTACAGTATTTTAACAAGGTATTGTGGGTTCAATCCAGGCCAATTACCCATTCTGGCCATGTCACAAGATCCGCTAAGTTGTCATCTCACTTCTTTCATTTTCCCAAGAAAAAGGAGTAGCTGTATGAATGTCTTCTGCCTGTGTATCTGGAAACATGCCAGAAAGTTGACCTATGCCATTTGAAGAGAGAAGTACCCCCCAATACAGAATTTATACTGAGCTATCTTAATGATTTTGGACAGTAAAAGTCAGTATCTATCGAGCCTTAGAGTCTGCAGCCATGCCAGTGGCTCTGTGAAGCTCTACTTAGCTAAATGCTAACATCAGCAAGCTAACATGCTCACAATGACAATACTAACATGCAGATGTTAGGCAGAAATAATGTTTACCATATTCCCCATCTTAGTGTTAGCATGCTAACATTAGCCAATCAACACTAAAACACAAACTGCTGCTGAGGCTGAAAGGGAATGTCATTAGTTTTGCAGTATAGAAGTTTTTAGTATTTGACAAATGTACACTTTGACCTGAGGATGGTGTTAGATGAAAACTCAGAGGATCACCGCAGTCAGAGGGATTCATTCTCTGGAGACAATGATTGTACAAAATTTCAAGGCGATCCGTCCACTAGCTGCTGACCAATGTCTGGACCAAAGTGTTGGACCGACCGACCGACCAATATCACCATCTCTAGTGTTCAAAGTCAAGATCGAGACATGAAATGATCAAATCATCAGAAAACTTTTTCTGAAGTTGTTTAATAAATTAGTGAGTTTTATCCATATTAAAGCTATGAACCAGAGCAATGTTAGAGTTATTTCAGTACTCATTCTCAATATGTCTGTATGACATCATCATCATCACTACAGTCGTGATATTGTACTGTTCAGATTGTTGAAATTGACAAATTAAAACTAATCTCTGCGATTTCAGTATTATCATACGCCGAACCTTCGATTTAATACGCTCCACTCTGACAGCAGGCAAACCACAAAGCTGCATCATTTACAAAAGAGAGTGATCAAGACGAACTGATAGTGTCCCTCTGCACTCATTCAAGGAGCGTGGGGGCTATGGTTCACTGCAGCAGATTGTAATGCTCGGAGAAAAAGTCTGCAGAGTGTAGACAGTCATTAACATTCACAGGAGAGGAAGAGGAGGGGGAGGAGGTGGTGACACAATGCACCATGCAAGTTCAAAGAAATACTGTAGCAGCGAAGAAAAAGAAAAAGAAAAAGCCAACCTGCAGTTTAAGTCCCAATTCCTACTAGTCATCCAGCGACATGCTACAATAATAGGTGGGCTTGAGCCTTAAGAATAACTGACACATCATGCTAATTTCTTTTGCTGAAGTGAATTAAAGTGTGGAGGTGTTATGCAACTTAAAAGGACTGAAAATTACAAGATATGTGTGGTCTCTCCACATTTGTGACCTACTGAAATGATAGCCAGACAGTAGCCAGGTGGGAACAGCCAGGCTATCAAACTGTCAGGAGGATTTATCTCCCTCATCTGGCAGCCCCTCGCACCTTTCAGCTCCACCGGGTCACCTCCTGTGACATCACATCCTGGTGCCAGGCTCACAGTGCCCCTGACAGGGCTGTAAAAAAGAGGGTTTATGAGATGACTATGAGTCTCCTGTGGAGATGAAATACCTCCCCTCTTTTATCCGTGCCCTGTTTTGACCGCACAAATACCTGCCCTTGTTGTATTTTTATTGCTTTTTTCATACTGCTGAATTGCATTCTCATCTGTTTTTTTTTTTTTAAACAAATTTTTTGTTTCTTATTTTGTGAATTTAGCTTTAATCCACAGCAAGAGTCTCTCTGCTCCCAGAGGCAGCGTAACTACAGCCATTACCTGATCATTAGCAAACCACACACTGAATAATTTCCCATGTACCCTCAGAAGACGTGAGGTTTCTGAGAATAAGTAAGAGCTCACCGCAACTTTAAGATCACTTTCCAAATAAATAAAAAACTCGCAGGCCGATTTTCTGAGATTCAACTGACAAAATCCAGACTGCGCTGGTCTTTCTATGTCACGTGCATGTCGTCTACCTGCTGCTCGAGTTAGTGGACAAGTGTCACCTTTGAGTCACTGACTTTCCGAGCTACTGTGAACGTGGAGGTGGAGGAGTTTGCCGTCCTGTGGTAAATGTCTCTGCTTGTGCCTACAGTCCAGGCCGCAAGACTCTAATTGCTTTTCTGCCATCCTGGTCTGGATGGAACATATCATGTGATGCTTTCTCTCTCTCTCTCTCTCCCCGCAGAGCCTCACCCCCTTGACTCTCTCCATCGCCCCCCTGCCCTGAGGCTCCGACTCATATGATACAGCTTACACATGAGGAACGCACAGAGCCATCGCCAGCAGACCCCGACCGACTGATCATGGCCTCTCCACTCTCAGCATGTCAACGGTTTTCAGTGCTGGGAGATTACCTCGCATTTTCTTTTTTTTCCCATGATTCACGCCTCAGAGCCCGGGGTTGGACAGATGTGAAGAATAGATGATCTATTAATGATTCCCTAATGTCTCTTGAGACAGGGCGCAGAGTTGAAGGCAGGTTTAATTCAGGAAAAACATTTCCCTCTCTGTGGCACTGACCGATAACCCTGTCACATTACGCTGGAGGTGGATACTAAAACGCCGCAGCAGACTTTCCTTTTAATTAACACAGTACTTTAATCAGTGTTTATGCAATTTCCTTTTATATCCGCCAACAGTTTCTATAGGATAAAGCAGTTTTCTAATCAGCAGGTTAATGAGCGGACGATCTGTTAGCTTCATCTGCACCGCTGAAGACAATATATCCTTCATCCAAACCCATGGTTAAAGTCCTCAATCAAGCCTCTCTCTCTCTCTCTCTCTCTCTCTCTCTCTCTCTGTGTCTCTCTCTCTCTCATTGGCATGCTACTCTGAAAGCTGCTCAGCACTTAACCAAGCCAAAAAGCTATGCATTATTTACACATGTAGCCTGTCCCGGGCTGAGTGTGTGTGTGTGTGTGTGTGTGCCAGTGGGGAGAAAAAAAAAAAAAGGAGTCGTATGAAAAAGTGAGTGATGAATATTAAATACAGAGGAGGTAGTGTGATGGCTTCTACAGTCAGTGTGTTTGACTGGGTTCATTGTAACAGCCCGAGTGCAGGGACTTAGCCAGGTCTTGAAATGGCTTAGAGGAGAGCTTTCAGCGTCGCGTTTCCTGTGGCACGCAAATCTGCCATTGACACATTCCACTTATGCATATTCAGTTAGTAACTCTTAAAGATTATCAGCTCGGAAGTGGTATGTGGTAAGTCTATTTAGAGAAGTCTTGCTAGAGTTTCTGACTTAAAGTTGTTGCAGTTTCATTAAAACACCAGGGGCTTATATACTGTGTACAGATTTAACATGAACAGGAAAGATAAAAAAGTGAGCGGACAGTTTTCATCCAGAGCCATTCTCCGGTGGTGAGCCATAAACACATCATTACTGCTTCTTCTTCTGGAACACTTGTCGCAGGCCCCATTAGTGAAGTATGCCGCCTTATCTCCATTCAGATCCCAATGAATCCCCTGACCTTTAGGAGTGAAAGTGGCTGTGGCTGAAAATACCACTTCCTGGGTACAGTCATACGTCTGATTGGATGAAGAACACACATCGCTTCCATGTAATGTACTTTGCATTAAACCACGTACTAAGATCTTGAATTAATTTGCATAGGTTGCCAATTACTTTTTTGACTAAGACAAAAGAAATATCTCTGAAGAATGAAAGGAGCATGATGGTAATAGATAGCTCATAATGATAACGGGCACATAATGATGCAATTAGTCACCATGATTTATAAAAATAGCCTGGCTAATAATGACATTAATGAACCCCCATGAGCAAAGGTATTAGGAAAGTATGTAGAGATGTTTCCATATAATGGCATGTATCAATTAATATTAAGTATTAATATGAAATCTGTATTTCAAAAACACTGAAATCCGGTATTCACAGGAAAATGATAAATTCCTCAATAAAATGCTAATTTTATCCAAAATTTTATCTAATCTACATCAATCTGTTTTACAGAGTGAACTTCTGCACAGGGTAGACTGCACTGCATGTTATTACTACAAACAAATGTGTCAATACAAACACAAACGGACACAGACTCCAGTATACACACAGAATGTCCCATGTAGTCAAGGTCGGACAAAATATTACTACGACAACTATTACGGGAGATGGGGGAAAGTCAGGGGTGGAGTTACGTACCACTGCTCCATAAACCCTCAAGGTGAAGCCTGTTAAAGCCTGTGTACTTAGCTGTGATGAAAAGTCCCGTGTCACTTTTATTACAGCACCAGTGCGGAGGGGCGACGAGCCTCGTTACCTGTGGATCTGTCCGTTCTTGTGTAGGTACTCCAGGCCCTCGAGCACATCTTTCAAAACAGTGGCTATGCTGGCCTCGTCCAGGACGCCCGTCTTGTGTTCACCTCGCGAGATGATATGCTTGATCACGTCCAGTACGGAGCCTGGCGAACAAATAAAGAATATTGGTTAATAAAAAGGCTGGGTTTACAATGTCATGCTTCATTTTTCTTTGCTGAAAACCACAGTTGTGATTGTCAACATTAGTGACAGAGAGAAAAGGAAAACGATCCAGCAGACAACCTCGTTGGGTAAATAAATTGTCTTGTTTCTGGTCTCAACTGATGATCAAGCTCCCGCATCTATGAGAAAGTCCCCTCAGGCTGGCTGATATCATTTGTTAGGCCTTCCCTAAATCAAAACTTATTTATGAAAACACATACTTCCTGGTGGATTGGCAGACATTCAGTCAAGATAATTCATGTATAATCTTATATTGTTTGGATAAATTAGATTGTGGGTACACAAAGACCTTTTTTTTCCAGTTTCAGTCCAAGATCCAAGATGGATTTTACTAAGGGAGAAAAACAAATGATTTAGCTGTGCTAAGACAAAGTGCTTTAACCATAAACATCACTATAACCTTTTAATTTGGCCATGGCAAAACAAACCGATGGTGGAGGGAGAGAAATCTGAACAATCATTAGCACACATTCTGTAAAGGGTAAATCCGTCCTTCAGAATTTATGTTGTGCAATCTATGTTTTCAGAAAGGAAAGCCATTATCTAATGACACAGACAACTGTCTCATTGACTAAACAGCAGGAAGACTTAAATTTATGATGTCATTACAGGACTTCTTTTTTTTTTTACTTAGTCCATTGACTTTAAATTAGATTATAGGCTCAGACAATTTTCGTTTGAAGTTTTCCATCCAAAGGAGTTTCATTTAGATGTGGAGCTCACAGCTGGTAATCAGATAATGTGCCCGGTTAAAATCACTGTGGCTACTGTCGGAGTCATTTCATTATTCACTGTCTACAAAGCAGCTCGAGGATATGGCTCTCGATGACATCATCATTACAGTCTCTCTGCAGTCAAATTCACAAATACAAAATGAGCTCTACAGTTTTAAAAAGAGGCTGTGTGTGAATTCTATTGTAGCGTGAATCTGCCTTCGAGGCCTCGTGAAGTAGGTCGAGAGCTGCAGTAAAGTGCAGGTTATGCAGGTTAACATTTGGGGTTATAAGTCAAGCTGTTCTCTTTGTCTTGCCCCGGCTGAATGGAGAGGTAGTGCGGCTCTTTTAAATTGCCCTGGCCTGGTTCGGACCCAGAAAAAGACAGGTCATTCACCATATCTCCCTCAGCCCAGCTCCTGCTGAATAAAGGAGCGCTCTGGATGAAAAGTCAGACTGCTGTCAGTGTATGATTTCCTTTGTGCGACTTTCCACAGAATAAAGAACATCTCACTGAATAGAGGTTCGGTATTTGCATTGGGCACGACAGAAAATTGGGCGACACCGGTGAATGGGGACAAAGCAGAGAAGCAAAAAGAATGCCACTTGCCTGACAAGCTTCATTGTGCTGCAGTGATACACAAACACAAACATCACACTGCCACACTGTCTATCTGTCCCTCCCCTCTCTTGCTCTCACACACACCCTAAGCCACACACACACACACACACACACACACACACACACACACACATACACACACACTGAGCAGCACTTGCAAACAAAAGCTGGAAATCGCTTTTTCAAGGTGCCCGAAACGCCGTCCGTGCCACAATCCCAGACCTAAAATCGATTGTGTTTCAGCAATTGTGCCAGGCGAGAGGTGCAAAGATATTTATTTGCTCAATCACTTCAGGATGTCCTCGCCTGCAACACTCAGATGAGCACTTGCTGCATTAACCGGAGGAACTGACAATGACGGGCCACCTGAGACTAGACAGTGTTATTGCAGAGAGTCTCAGACACAGCGAGACAGAGAGGCAGAGTAAGAAGGGAGTGAGGGAGTGACGATGGGTTCAACGGGTTCTTCGCGCAGTTACAGTGCACAGTGGGAAATGTGATTCAGCAGTGAGGAGAAGAGACGAACCCATTCAAAGGGAAGACGCGGCGAGGAAAGGCGGGAAAAAGCAGCCTAGATGTGTGTCTGAGTGTGGGAGATAGCGGGTGCACATGCGAGCATGTTAGTGAGTGAATTGGCAAGAAGCGGGAGGAGAGTGTAGGAAGAGTGCAGCCTCGTGTCTCTGATGTGACAGCTCTTTGAAGCTCATTGAGAAAAGACAGCCTGTTTGATTTTTCTTTTTCTTTTTTTTTCCCTCCTCTGTTCTCCACACACGGTTCTCTCCTCTCTCAGAGCTTCTGTGCTCAGCTTGACGCTCATCCGCCTTGTCTGAGATGGCTGGAGGGAGGAGAGGAAGTGACAAGAAGTGACAGGTGACAATGAAGAGGGCGCTGAGGGGAGTAGGGTAAGTGAATAGAGCCAAGTCCCAATTACAGGGGAGATGTAGTCCTAATGAGCCAACAAATGAAGAGCGTGTGATTAGTAGACAAAGTGATGAAGTAGCTAATGTGCTGGACCTTATCTTGCTCATTCAACTGGATTATCAAAAGTTCCAGCCCCTTTATCTATTTGATGTCTGTACACCAAGTACAAGGCTACCCACAGTAGCTGGCTAACTTAGCTTAGCATAATGCCTGAAAACAGGAAACAGCTAGCTTGACTCTGTCCAAAGGTAAATATATATATATATATAGATAATATATATATTTAGCTTGAATGAAAACAAAGGACCAAATATACATAAAATGCTGCCTATATAACTTGACTTGAGCCGAGTATTTCAGGCTCTAGTAGTAATCTCGTCATCGAACTCTTGGCAAACAAGGCAAATAAGTGTTTTGCCCAAAACGCCAAAGTTTCCCTTTAAGGGAAGAGGAAAACATCAGCAAAGCTAAAGGAAGGGGGGTAAAAGAAGAAAAAGGGTATATAGAAACCTTTTTTTTTTTTTTCACAATACACACTTTAAGTTGAGGTGGCACTGAGGGGAAAAGATCATCAAGTGCAGACAAAACTCTCACACACACACACACACACACACACACGCACACACAGCATGATGTAGTCTTTGGAGGATCACTAAATGCCAGCGTTGTCAGCCTCTTTCAGATTCATCTGATTGAACTCTTCATGCCTCATTAGTTTGTTTCAACACGTTGACACTGACTGACAGGGTAACAATCGAAAGGTTCATTTGCATGGGAAAGAATATGGCTTCCAAGACAAATGACACCTGTTGGCTTGGTCTGAACAGTGCGTGTCACTGGGGGCCAGTGGAGGACTTTATACAAATCACAGGGAATAAATGAAGTCTTGACTAGCGGACCGCTGTAGAGTGTGCAAACCCTCGGGAAAATGTCAAATCATCATTTCAGTTACATGGTGGATTAGACAAAAGTCCTTCTTTTTCAGGATTTCACACAAAAAAAAAAAAAAAAAAAAAAAAATCTGCAGAGGTGCAAAAGCCAGGAATTTAACACGACTCTACTTCATCCGGCAACATCACCTTTCAAGTGTTTCCATTCTCCTGGTCAGAGCAGGAGGTTTGAGGCTGAGGGAGAGGATGAGCGAGTAAAGCGGGGAGCAGGGAGGAGGGGTGAGTGGACCAAGGAGATAAGAACCGGTGCCAACTGTGCGAAAGGACAATGTGGAGTGCCAAGCAAAGTTGGAGGGGGAGAGGGAGGGTGGCGCATGGGAGGGGTGGCATGGGTGGTGCGGAAACAAGGTGCAGAAGAGAGGATCTTTGGCTCAAGCCCAGGGATGAGTCTATACAACTTTTAATAAGGTACATAATAAGCTAGGGGGGAAAGAACATTATGATACAAAAGTGAACAGAGGTAACTTTGCGAGTTAGAATTACATTGTTGTAATTCTGTGAACATGGAGTCATCGTCAAGGCTCCCCTGTCCACATTTTGGCAATAGCCGAGGGCCACATCATGATGTGACACATCCACTGGCTCTAAACTTGACAAAGTCTTTTCATATGGTAAATTCAAACAGTCAATGACAATCTGCCTTTAGCTGGATAGCACTCTGAGTGACATTCGATTGAGCTCAGCAGTGATTGTGGGTCAGGGAAGGCTGCACATTAATCTCCTAGGAATGCATTCCTCCGCTTGCTTTGGCATGACTCATATTCTCTCCCAGTGGGTTTCAGTGGACGTCTCTCCGATTTGAATACAGTCTGTGACAGGTTATGCTGCACTCTAATGAAACAGTTGTTCGCATGTCAGATTCAGAACAGGAATTTCCTGAAAAGCCCCGAGCTTTACAGTGTACCACCCTTCGGATCTCAGCTCTACAGGTGTGGCCTTGAACGGATTCGCCAGAGAGGAGGGCGGTCGCAACAAAGATTAGAACTTTTGGAGTCCGACATATGACATGAAGTCTGGGGCAGAGAACTGGGATGTACAGAACCTAAAGCATTACTCTACTCACAGGAATTTGCAAACGTTCCAGGGTTAAATAGGGCTCGTATGCAGGGTAGTGGTACAGCATGTGACAGAGGAAGACCAGGGAAATGCCGTGAACAGCAGCAACATACAACGAGTCCAAGTGACATACCACTAAGAATTGGCATATGACATTAAAACAAGAGTGAGGTCCCACTGATATCTGCCATTGAAATACAGTGTTTCCAACATATTTGTCTTATTTGTGACCGCACGCAGACGTGGGGTAGGGTATGTCAAAGAAGAATTGTTACATGATGCATTGCTTTGTCTGATGTATACACCATCTATAAGTGCCATAAGCCAGAAGAGCAGCAGAGGCATACCAACAGTCAACAGTGACATAAAACTAAGAATTGGCATATGCAACAAAAACGAGAGAGTACCGACTGATTGTTCAAAAGCTACCTTTGGAAACGTCTTCAGATCATTTAGGAGTTATTCTGCAAAAGACTAAACTCCCTTTACTGTAGTAACCGTGGTGTTTGTCAAGTGCATCTGGAGCAAATGTGAAAATACTGCTAAACAAACTGATGATATCGTGTAGTAATGTAGTCTAACAACATACTTCTCCATTAGGAACGAGACCTGTAGGAATGTACTGCTTGATCAGTAGGAACTTTACAAGGAAAAACGACCAATAATAACTAATAATAGGACTATACTATAGGGCTGCATGATATGCAAAAGAAATCATATTGCAATTATTTTGGCATTTTTCAGTTGGAACTGTCGTTTTTGCATTTCAGTTTCACTGAAAAAAAAAAATGTAATGATGATGATGGGATTTTTGGGTCTTGCACCAAACAAACAAACATGTTTACATGTTTTAGTACGTCTGGAGAATATGATTTGTAGGCCGGAGCGTCTCCGCAGCACAACAATACTTATGGTGCTAACAATGCACAACAATGTTGTGACACATTTTACCTTTATCAAAACAAATTTGGATATTGCACTTGAGCCATATTGCGATTTCGATTATATTTGGATTAATTGTGCAGCCCTACTATACTCATTTATCAATTCAAAAACATGCCCCGGCCTTTTTCACATTATCGGCCTTTGAAAAGCAGAACACACAAACAGGATGGAGTCAGAGTGTGGAGGGTTTCTTACGCTCCATAAAGCCAGAGGAGCAGACAGGAGCTGGCCTTCCTAAAAGCTGGTATACTCTGCCCTGTGGAGTGATGGTCTATAAACCTGACCTCATTTGAGGTCTGTCTCCATGGAAGACGTCACCATGGCCATCATTTAATTACTTTGTACAATAAAACTCAACATCAAGGGCCTCTGTTTAACTAGGATAAGGGGAATGAGAGAGGCCATTTTAAGTGGTGTCTGCTCCTGCTGTGAGGCTGGCCGCCTGCTCAAGCGTCGCTTGGCGGGCACTGTGCCCTGGGCCCAGCTGCAAGGCGGCTGCCAAGCAGCTCATGACTCCAGTGTATCTGTGGGAGCCAGGCATGCCACCTGGGCTCTATCCGTTACAGTGGGACGCTGTTTACACAGGGAGCCTGAGACGAACATGGGGGAGGTAAAAACAGAGTGTAAATGTTTGGTGCGTGAATGTATCTGTGTAAACGTGTGCTGGTAAAATTAAGTGAGTGAGACTTAAAGCAGTACGGATACGAGACGGGTGGCAATTTTTTTTTCCTCTTTGTAAACACATCACCATTGCTCTCATCGGGTTTTCTTCACCTCTGAGTGAGAGAAGCTCACTGCTTCTTGCTTGTTAAATGTTCGGCAAAAGACGCCTTCATCTACATGGTGCTTGTGTCTCAGAGCCCTCACAAGCCCTTCTCACTAACATTTAGATCCAGAGCTACAAATATCATTTACTATAGCTTAATAATTTATTTGAATATGTTGCCGGTGATAAAAAGAACAATACAATTAGAAGCAGATGCAATTGTTTTGCAGTCTTTCTCTCCATGGTGGCCTCCTCTTCATGCTCCTCTCACTATTTAATTGCAGCGCTGCCACATGGATGCCATGACGCCAGCCTGCGGGCTGTTATTACCTCTGCCCTGTCATTAGCTCCTGTACTGTACTGAGTTAAAGCCCGGAAAGAGCTGCAGCTCACACAGGACACAGTGAGGATCAGTGCTGTCACATTCCCTACAATCACAGTTAACATCATCGACAGCAAGTAGCCCATCTCTTCCTCCTGCCCCTCTCTCATTACGAGGGGCCCTGCCAAAAAATCCTGGACCCTCATAATATGACTTAAGGCCAGAAAGATACTCACTCCGAACCAAATCATCCTCTGGGTCCTCTCTTCTGACAGTAATGTTTTCTTCAATGGCAAATGATGAGATTTTTTTTTTTACTTGTCTGTCACATTCAGATTGACAGGTAGAAATTGAGAGCAGTGTATTAAGAGGAGCAGGAAAGCCTTAGAAAGATATACGGTATGCACTTACCGCCACTGAGCAGCTTCATGACCAGCCACAGCTCATCCTTTACCACAAACGAGGTGTAGTAAGACACGATGTTGGGGTGGTGGCACTGGCTCATGGCCTGAATCTCTTTCTGTTAGAGGAAAAACGCATGACAGAGACAGAAGAAAATCCAATTAATCAGAATGGTACAAATTATTTTGATGTCTAATGACAGACCTGCTGTATTTACCACTGACCTGATAAAAGCAGGTGTAATCTGTTAACACTTCTAATTTGGTGGATGTGGGTTGAAATTTTGTAGCAGAGCCAATGCATTTTCATTAATCACATTCATTACCCATTAGCTTCTGAAGCAGCACCAACGACCGGATTTAGAGCTTTTAAAAAGCTCGGTGGCAACGACATGAACCACAAAACACAATATACACTTTCCATATATTTTCAGCCAACACAAATAATGCCTACTAGGAAGCTGTTCTCATTAGCCTCCCACCATAAGGTATGAGAAAAGCCTGGAGGAAAAAAGCTGAATGCAGTCACAATAAATGCCTATGCCTTTGATGCTGCAGCTATTCTTGAAATTTAGTGAGATACTCAAGATCTTAATGACGTCAGAAGTCAGATGGGAAAAAGACTAGGTCAATATAATGCATATCTATGCAGAAGTGAAAAACAGCCGGTACTCAGCCCTTTATACAGCTGTAAAGGTCTCTTTCTGTTTGTGCGTTTGTGTGTGTGTGTGTGTGTGTGTGTGTGTGTGTGTGTGTACGTGTGTGCGCTTGGAAAGCGGCAGAGCTGAGGTAATGCTGGCACAGAAGTCTAATCCATCACTTCAACACCAGTCCCAAAGTCATTTAAGGATAGACAAGCTTCCTAAGAAAAAGAAAATCTAGCTGACTTCGGAGTTGGGACCACTGATTCACAGGGGCTTTGCTTTTGTCTCTGCACCCGAATACTTGACAAATGACTGAACCTGTTACTGGGGCTCCATAATAATGCAAAGCATCTCTGTGCCTGCTGTGAAAATTCCCCATATAGCTGCTGAAGGAAAAAAAAAAAAAAAAAACAGAGAAAAATGGAAATGAGACTGCAATGAGATGAGTGTATTCAGATAGTAATACAAACAGTGCTGAACTATTCAAGGATGTCTAAAAATAATATTTCACATATCAGTTTAGATTGTTAATAATATATATAACAAGTGTAAGTGTGAATTTCCTTGCTATTATCAAAAAAAAGAAAAATACAACAATTTATCATTTATAATTAAAATCACAATTCTTTTTGCAAATCCAGGGCTGATGTGATCAGTCAGTCAAAGGGAAATTAATCAGCTACAACTTACATAAACATTAAAGCGTTTAACTAATTCTTTCAGCAAAAAATCTGTTTCCAATTTGTTAAATGTGAATATTAGAGGAGCATCTCCCCATTTTCAGTCTTTGTGTTAGTTACACAGAGTTGAAATATCAACCCTTTCATCCGATTGTGGGTTTCAGGAGTGTTATTTGATACAGATTTGCGCCACGACAGGTGCGCCACAAGCCTGTCAACCGAGAAACCTTAACACTAGAGTGGAAAACATCAATTCAAGATTAAATACATCGATCGATACATGCTTGCGGGTCAAACAGTAAGCAATCAAAGCCTGATGTCCCATCAGCATAAATGCTTAGCTTACACAAAGTGCATTAGCAGCAGTGTGCTTCAGCTGCGGAGTCATCACTATTGAGCGCGGGGGCCGTCAGTGAGTGCCTTAGCCAAGAAAGGCTAGGACGGGCAAGTGACATCATGATGCCATTAGAAAGCACTTGAGAAAAGAGGTTTAAAAACATGAACTGAGTCATAATAGGGTGGATACAGGCTGTGCATGACAAAAAAAAATTCATTAGACCGTGATGGGTACAGACGTGTTCAAACGAACACAAATCTGTCTGAGAAAGTGTGAGAAATTTTCAGAGCAAACAGTTGCACCGTGCCCAGACTGACCGGCAACAGACCAACAGGTGAGAGCCCGATACCACCCCCCCGCTTCTAAACTAAAGCCGTTTTTGATTATCAAGCAGTCTAATAACTTCCACTCTGTCGAGGCCAGACGGCGAGCGCTGCGTGTCGTCTCCCCTATCATTCTTTGTGTGGATACTACAGACTGAGAGGGAACAATAATGATATAGCCTGTTTGCTGCTAACGGGCTTCAGTGGAGCCTAACCCCCCGCCTCTGTTCTCAGCACAGTGTAAGAGGCAGGTCACCACAGCTCTGTGGGCCAGGGTAACCCCAGAAAAGAAAAACAATGGGATAACTGGGAGGATATCGCGCTCTGGCAGTTGGCAGGTTTTCCCATCTTCAGAGAGACTCCTTGTTGCGGGGATTAGGTCACTGTAAATGTTGCAGCAAAGACACTGGAAATGTTCTCAGTGCTTAAAAACCACACGTACTGCTTCTATCTGTTTAGCCTCCAGTGTGTAACCCTTGACATTCGATGAAAGTTTGCTCTGCGAAAAATATTTTTTGATACATCTCAATGATGAGTGGAAAACAAAAATGATTTTATGGACGTCTGCATGATGGGGCAGGCACTTGCTGTATAGCCTCGGTGTAAGACTCATTCCTGTAAGGGCGCATCATGCATGGCAGGTTATGTAACTTCTCCTGCATGAACTCCAGCTTCGTTTGCCTATAAATTTTACATTGGCTACCGACTCAGTCATGTGAAACAGATGGGTGAAATACTTCCTCAATCTTGACATCAGTTGTACTGTACGGTGATCTTTATCAAGAGATACAACTCACCCGTCTAGTCCATGAAACGACTAATGAAAACACTTCAATCAAGGACTCACTTTTTTTATTTCTTATAGCTCCTCATAGTTGTATCAGCACTTGAAGCTTAAAAATTGGATAAGCCTAGACAGTGACAAAAGTATTTATATGTTACTGCAAAATGTAATAACAAGTGCCACTTACACATTGACAGGGTCCTAATTGATGCGTTGGATCTGCTTATTAAGTCTGACAAAAAGGCAAAGAAACCGAAGGTGTTTCATTTATACGTAAAAGCAAGCGTTGCTTTCAGCTTAAACCACAAGTATTAACAAAAACAGGGAAATATGTCTCCCAGCGCTATTTGGTTTTTTTGGCCTTTGTGTTTGATTGTGGTTTACCGCAATGACCTCATCCGAAGACATGGGCATTCAGAGCTGTTTAATTCAATGCATCCGACCTGCAAACCACCTCCCTACCCCCACACACAAAGCCACCTGCAACACAAAAGATTTCACTATCCCATGATCACATTTTTTGGATTTAATAAACAAGTCATTGAAGCAAATATGAAAACCTGTGTAGGGCATTCTTGTCATATGAATGGTAATAATGACCATCTGTGTTACTGCATGCTGCATTCTGTTAGCATAGTATATTTCTTTTGCCCCAGTTAGCTGTAAACCGTCTATTAGAGGGGATTTTCATCATTTAATTGAATCAATTTAACAACAAACTAGCTTAATAATGATAAACTGCCAAGAAATATCTTTGAAGTCACGATGAAATTATTTTTCTCCCCCTATACTCTTAATGTTCAAGTCACAATATACATACAGCTGTTTAACAATACATGCCAACTTCTTATGTCAAAGTTAGTTAACTTCCATGGAGTAAGAGTATGGCTTAACTCCGTGTTTTCTCTGGAGGACCAGCAGGCAGTGAGCCGGCCAAAAATCCAAATAAATAACAACATCAGACCACCCCTCCATCCCCTCGTTCCACCCATGGAATAAAACAGTTTTTCTCTCCCTAATGGAAATCACGCTGGTTTATGAAGTCTGTAATCTTTGACTTATATCTCCCAAACATGACAACTCAAATTCCATTTTTTATGGGAAAAAAAAAAAAAGGTCAGTAAAATTGAGCAGTCACTGTGATTAGCTCATTTTTACAAAAATAACTGAAACTAACCTATTCTGTCTTGTTATGGGTGTCTAAATTTACAGTGATCTCATGCAGAATCCAAGCCGAACACTGAACCCTTAGCGTCGGTTTGGCCTGCAAATTATACAGGTTCTCCAGGAAATAGACCAGTCCCCACCGATTGTGTTTTTCTATATTAGGCCTGATCTTTTGAGTGTTTGTCGTGGCTGACGACCTTGAAACTGAGCAAAAAACAAACAAAAAAAAAAATTAAATAAATGACCTATTGTCACGAACTGAATACAGTGCTGGGTCACAAACTGGTGCCACAGAATCACACTGATGGCAGACACACAGAGAAGCCACTATAGGAGCAATGTTACGTCACTCTCAGTTACTCAGAGGCTCACACACACACACACTCACTCACTATGACCCAATCTCACTGCAGCGTGCGCGCACACACACACACACACACACACACACACACACACACACACACACACACACACACACACACACACGCGCAAAACTACTGAGGAACAGAGAGGCTGCTGATCCCCAGTTGACCGGAAAACTTAATAGAAGGTGATGTTGATGCTGAGGACACAAATACACCTCTGACTCACTTTTTTTTAAGCTCAATTCAGACGTCCTGTGCCAGAAAAATAGCATTTTCATCTTTCCTCTCACCCTCAATATCTGTATCTCCAGGTATTTTAAAGCCAAGAATGAAGTCACACTGTGTAGTAAACCGGACATTACAATATGAGAACATTTCAACAATACTGATCTTCTTCTGACAGGTTTTAATAAACAATTAAAATCAATAGCTGGAAAACTTGTGTAATTATGTGAGAGGATAACTACACCGCATTCAAATTGTAAACAAACCTCCTCCTCATCTGATCTAGTTTGAGTCACTCAAAAGCGCCCGTCCGTCAAACTGCTGTGCCAGAAATAACTGCAACATACCTCTACATATGGAGACCCGGGCACATGACATAATTGCTTTTCTGAATTTCACAGGTAAGGGTTCGGCGAGGTTAAAGACCTGCAGGCCTCTTTAAAACTTGCGGCATCCTCTTTTCAAAGCTGCTTCTTTAGAGAGGCAATCTGGGTTCAATTTAATGCTTCCTAGCCGTTTAACCGGGTACCCAGCAGGCTGTGGAATTGGTTTGAGGGGAGGGTGTGGGTGGGGGTGGGGGCCACAGGCAGGAAATCCGACCTCGCTGTATTCCATGTGACCGCCTGCTCCGAGAATCCGGGAGCAACATTCCCCTGATTCATCCTCCAAAAATCGTGGTGAGGGGCTCCTCCTCGGTTTAGTATTTCGAGTGAGTAGAGAGAAACCTGCCGGTGCTCTCTAGTCATGATCTTCCATGCACACATATAGGCTTACACAATATTTATTTCCCCATAGGTTGCTTAGGATGATAACTACGGGAGAGGACTGGAAAAATCCATCAATCATGCTTTTGTTAAGTTAATAAAAGGTCACTTCCTGGTGTCAGACTAAATTCTTAGATCTGGCTGCTCTGGGTAACAAAAGGCTAACTAACAGCTAAAACACAACTTTTACCCAAGCCAAGTAGTGAGACACCTTTCCCCATTTGTAACAATAAAACTAATTAAACTGTCCTATAAGTGCCTATTTTTTATGTATTTCCAGGCCCGTGTTAAGCACTTTGAATTGTGTTGTGTCTGAATGGTGCCATATAAATAATCTGGCCTTGCCTTAGAAAAAAAAAAAATAAATAAAATAAAAGATGGTTTCGACTTTGACAGATACATTATTCGCGAGAAAGCCAGACCACGAGGAACAAACGACCACTTGATCATCTCTACGTGCACGGGAGCTTGATATAATCCTTCCACCTCTCAAGCTAAATCGTAAACCACGTCAAACAGTAAATGATGAGTCGTTCTGCGGTGCGAGATTGCATTGACGCACAGCACAGCCCTGAGGAAGATGTCCCACGGTGGTCTAATAGTTTCCTGGCAGTAAGCGAAGTCCTCCTTCAGAGAACAACCAGAATAGTGTTTTGAAGTGACAGGGGTGATTGGAGGAGGGCTCGGAGAAAACCGGTAATGAAAAGCAGAGGTGGAACTGACTTCATCCACACACACGCAGACCGCGGAGACAAAGCCCTAAATGAAATCTCGTGTTGTAAGCCAGCAGATCCCTTTGATCAAACATGAGAAGTAACAAGGTCACATAAATACTCAAGTCTAATATGCAATTACTTTGCAGTGTTGTGTGTCTTACCAGGAGTTCGTCCATACTGGTCTGGCACTTCTCTAGGTTGATGCGTTTGATGGCCACTTTCTCCTTGCGTGGTATACAGTAGGCTGCCTGGACCACCGCTGTGGCTCCACTCCCTGGAACACACAGAAAAACAACATATCATCACCCTGATTATGATTCAATATAATAATATCAGTCATCTCAGGAAATATAAAACTGCCTGTGCTCTTGTAGAACCCAACTTTGGCACACTGAGCACAATCTTTTCAGGCTATATTCCCAGGGCCGCCCGGGCTTCTTTCAGTTGTATGTCCCTTCCCTCACCTCCCGTCTTCGTGGGATAATAAACCTAACCTTTATCTATTACCTCAAAATCCTGCCGAGTTCAAGAAGGTTAAACAGAGTTTTTGCTTCTACGGTTCATCCGATTTCTCTTTGGTACAGCTTATCTGTCTATTCATCAATTATGAATCAGCTTTCCCAAATCCCGCCTGATGGAGCAGGTCTGACAGGGGCCAGTGACTCCGCTAAACCAAGCATATCTACATGGCGATGATCCTACAATGGTGCCCCAACACTTTGGTCCTTACATAGTTTAGAAAGTTAGTATCTTATATGCTTGGCACGATTTTATGATTTTGTTCACTGGTCATTGAATCCTGGCAAAATCCAGAACATGTCAGTAGCTCTTAAAGTAAGAGGATTCAAGTATTCAGAAGGTTTTTTTTGTCAGATATATAAGTAATATATGCAGAGAAATGCAACATGTCGTGGGCCTTAAGTTGCGCTAAAAGACTAGTGAGAAAATGAAGGATTATACAAAAGAAAATTAAAGGATGAAAATAAAAATTGGAGCCTACAATTTATAATAAGTGCACTTTTGTAGTACGCATCAGAACTGAACAATGTTCAGTTGGATCATTGCATCAGTTGCAGGTCTATGCTAGTTTATGCCACCACAACTAATATTTTCATGTACTTGCAAACAAAACACAGATCACAATCTGGTTAAAGCTTCAATCGCACACTGGGCTAATCTTTATTTTGAATAACATGTGATAGCCTGAGTAAAACCTTGTAAAAATCCTCCCCCTGGAGAGGTACGCCTGTTGTTCCTGCATCGTGTGAGGTCATTTCACTGCCCCCTCAATGCCTCTTATTTAACACCATGCGCAGACACACACACAAACACACACACACACACACACACACACACACACACACACACACACGACTGTTTCCACAAGAGCTCTGGTGTATACGTGACGCTGAGCAATGCTGGGAGCACACTCTCCTCTGGCAACAGGCTTTAGTGAGAGAAAGAGTGAGCGGTGAATCGGTCCACCCTCCAGTAAGCTTTTCCTAACCTCCCATGCCCTCATCTTCGCTATGCCCAAATATTAACAAAGTGCTCATTGTTTGGAGTTTTCATTGAGCCAACAGTGTATGCAGGTTTTAAAAAAAAAAAAGGGGAGGGGGCTGTATTGATGAAAAAAAAAAAAAAAAGTTCCCTGACTTTAATTAAAAAGAAAAGCTGTCCCTGAAGATGTGACTGGTTTTTATTGAACTGTTTTCATTCAAGATAATTATCACCTCAGGCTTAAATGAGAGAAGCAGAGAATATAACAGCACAAACTTATTCAATACAGCTGAGACTGAGATTAACCAGAAACTCTTGCTCTCTAAAATAATCCAATAAAATTGCAATTTCCTTATAATTTCTTGCAATTGACAGATGGTCAGGGTCACCTACTCATCCTATATGTGAAGGCCTACTTCCTACAGCCGTAGTGGGTGCTGTGTATTGACTGAAACCGCTGATATTGCGTGTTAGGCCTTGCTCATCTCTCAGCCTCCAAATAATCCTGGATCACTCCACTATTGCCCAAAACTGAGGGGCTGAACAGATCTGTAAATATATCCTCCAGCCCCCTCTCACAACCACCACCACCACCACAACCAATACCAAACAAACCTCTGGAGGCTCGCCAGTGACGGGGGAGCTCAGCCCGGGGAGGACGACAGGGAGCCAGTTGCCCTGTACACAGTGGAGTGTAAATTCCTCCACACAAACAAACAGCCAGTCGTCAGGGGTGGCCAGACAAGCTGGGGAGCATGTGTTCTTGTGTGTGTGTGTGTGTGTGTGTGTGTGTGTGTGTGTGTGTGGAGAAGATGAAAAAGGGGGACATTGTTGGGTCTGCGGCAGGCAAGGTCAAGGGGCACGGAGCCTCTTAGACCTTTAGAAGCCGAATCTACCAGCCAGCTGGGACTTTGAGTTAATATAGAGCTGATGAGCAGAATAACCTTGTGCTGAGGTTGGAAGTAGCAAATATCAAAGAGTCACATGATAATCATACTTTAGGGTGGTTTGAGGTTCTTATCAAAGTAGTATTTATATGATGAACAGTATACAATGATGCACACAGGGGAAGGCAGAGCATTCCTGTCATCATACTCGCCAACCGCAGTGCCGGCGACCGCCAGGCTTTAGGTGTTTATTTGAAGGCATTAAACATTAACAGGCGCAAGTCACAAAAAATGTCTGATTTATAAAATTCATTCACGCAGATAACATCAATGCCACCCTCTCCATCAGGATGAGAGGAAACACACGAAAGAGCCAAATACCCAGGCCAACATTTAATCTGCTAAACAGCCTGGCACAGGCATTGGCTGCATATCAAGCAAAAGGTGTGGGTTCTTTTTTATTTTATTTTATTTTATTTTTTTTGTAAATGAATTAATAAGGGGAAGGAGTCAACTACATCTACTGTCAACCTGTACAAATAAAAAAAATACTTCAAAGTTCTGCTAATATTTGCTATTTCCAGAGGCACAACAACATTTGGCTTGTTTTGGAAGTGGATGGCTAAATCAAATCTATATATTGAGTTACCACATTAGGCAAAATCAAATGAAGATGATCCAGCTGACAGCTGAAAATGTGGCATGTTGACATGGCTGAGGGTTACCAAGTTATGTAAACTTTTTTGGTTTGTTGATTTACATTCATTTCCATATTTGATTTCTTTTACAGCGTTTTATTTCCATTTCATTTTTCATAAAATAAAAAAACAAAAACAAACAAGAAAACGAAAAATATCACTACAAATGCAATTTAGGCAGCGTCTCTATTTTCTCTTCTTGTGTCAGAGCTGAAGCCAAACAATCCAAAGAAAGGAAACATTATCTCAGCAGATATACTGCTGCTGATCGTTTTATGTTTCCAGTAATTAAGATCTATAGTTATCCCAGCAATTAGTCAAGAGCTACTATTGATCTTTGGCGTCTATTCACTGTCCGGATTCATCTGATCCTGCATTCAGTCGTAATTTTAAGTTTCACTCAGTAATTTGTGTTTAAATGTGACTTAATTTAAACGCATCATCCTTCCTGACATTTACTCTTACTGCACTGTGTGTGCAACAATAACAAGCTCTATTCTATGATAGCGGAAAAAGTTGCAGATGGCATGAAACAACTTGATCACTTCTGTGTGTGTGTGTGTGTGGGGGGGGACATTGACAAAACATTTATGATCTTTGAAAAGGCTGCCAATGTTTCCTGTAAGCATGTTTCCCCCAAACAAGCCAAGCCTGGCATGAGAAACCTCATGAGCATTATACTGCACCCGGGTAATGTGTGAACAGGACATGCAAAGACTAGAGCTTTCTCTTCGTAATAGACTTAAATGTGTTAGCTTCTATACAATAGCGAGGGCATGCCATTAGCATGTAAGCTAACAATGTAAGCTAACATTGTTTGCTCTTTGGGGAATTGACATTTGAGTATGGAATGTTTGCATGCCTCCTGTTCCGCCGCATCTCTGTGAAGTCCATTAAATATGCATGAGAGCAAAACACAAAGGAATAGTAAAGAGAATAACAGGCCTACAAAGAGTACAGCCGAAGCTACTGTATTACACTTAATTAAAATTATTAAAGCGGTTCAAAGACCATGAAAACACCAGGAGGCCATTTAAATCTCAAGGTTTCATTAAAGAGATCATGAGATGTGGATTCCAAATAAAATGATACCTCACATTACGGGCCAACATTTGCCCGATGAGAAGGTGAATATATTTGGCAAGAATGGGCCAGGTAAGGTCAAGACAGAACATTCACTGTTCAAGTTCTTTTTTTTTTTTTTTTTAAATGCAAAAAAGGTACATAGTGTACAATAATATCTTATCAGATTAGCTTGGCCTTGAATTAACTTCTTAATGGAGGAGGTCACTCTGTTAGGCCTGTGTCAATGTCCTCCTTCATGAGCTGTGACCAGCACTTTTGCAGCAGCTCTCAGTTTGTCTTTCCTGCCCTCACCAGGCCAGTCTGCTGCCTGACGTCAGTCGTCTTTTATTACATTTCCTCTGCATACCTGGCTGACATTCCACACATTATTCAAAGATACAATGAGAAATGTCACACATGGCTAGCAATCGCACCACCAGCAAATGCCTTTTAGTGTCTATCCCCCACCCACCCATCCCTGCGATTTCCTAGGATGTAATACTCTAAAAATGAATGTGGCCTAAACCTTCAAGCTGACATTAAATGAGAGAAATGTTAGCCTGCAGTTGTGGTATGTTTCCTAGACAATGATCATACTGACGTTTTCTAAAAATCATCTGAGGGACAGCACAAGCAACAGGGAGGAAACACGGTTGCCGGTGGATACAAACAGTGGGAGCAGAAAGTTTCCAGTCCAGATTTGCCAACATGAATGATCCAAAGTCTGATCCAAAATCAGAGAGAGCGCAGTACTTTTTTCTTTCATGGGCTCTGTCCAGTATGATCCAATGCTCACTGGGATGAAAGGAGTAGGTGTGAACCATGTAATAACAAGTCCTCTTTCCCTGGGTAAGTTACCAAAACAATAGCTCTGCTGGGTATGCAGGGCCATCCTCAGAACAGCAAGCTTCCAGCTGAGCAGGAGAGCTGTGGGCAGCATCGCTGGAATCAAACAGCTTATACAGTATCTCCCCAACAGTTTCTGTGAAGGGCGGGGAGCAGAGGTGGGTTTAGGTGTGGGAGCGCGGCTTGCTCCTGTTCTCATGTGCAGCTTTCATTTAGCTTGATTAAGCTAGGCTGCCTGCTGAGGTTTTTAAATGCTGCATATTCAAGTAGAGCTGAAACAATAAGTCGGTCCAACGATGAGCTGATCAACAGAAAAAATAATCAGGAACTATTTTAACAAACATTTAATACTTAAGGTGACTTTTTGAAAGCAAGAATGACAAATATTTTCTGTTCAGCTTCACAGGTGTGAGGATTTTCTGCTTTTCTTTGTCCTATGTCACTGTTCACTGAATATCTTTAAGTTCTGAAGTGTTGGTTGGATAAAATAAGCAATTTGATGACGTTATCTTGGAGGTTAGCTGAACTTTATTCCTCTTTTATGGGTATTTTTCACCTGTTCCTGACACTTTATAGAACAAGTGATTAATCAATCTAATAATTAGTGGGGTATTCAATAATGAAAATATTAATTAGTTGCAAGCCCATAGATCTTATATGTGGATTTCTTGCATTGAGTTTGCTTTGGGAAAAGAAAAACATCTCATTGCTTTTAAGTCTTCCAGGTGCATGTGCTGGACCGTATGTAGTAGTGGGGTATTAACTGATTGTTTAGAAAATTATTGATTTAATAAAATCCACTCTTCTGCCATAAGCACTTAAAACATCAGTAAAACTGCAAGTCATAATGGAGAGACACAACACTCAACACATTTTACCTGCTGCTGCAATCAGAAAAAGATCTAGATTAAAACGCCTATTTATATTTACCGTCTAATACAAACAGGAGCCTGTAATAATAGGGTCATTTGCAGTACTCAATAATGCATTTGTGTTTACCCACCCGTCTCCCCAAATAAACACAAAACACCACACCAGCCCACCCTGACCGATTGTGCAACTTTAAGCATACGGTATGCAATCCGCCTATGAATACACACTACTGGCTTTAAAGTTCAGGCAATTTCTTTGGTCACTTAAGGTCAAATCCTCCCTGTCGCAGCTTCTATCTTATAGGGTTTTCCAGAGAAAGTTAAATTCCCTGTTAAGTTTTACAAGTGGGCAATATGTTAAAGGAATCCCGGCAGGCAAATGTCAAGACCATAACCATGTCAGAGAAGCGATTTCAATTCAAAGAGCGATGACCAGTCGAAATGATGAGTACAACAGGTCGTCAGTGTTCATTCATTTAAAGTAAAAGGCCTGAAAGATGAAATCGCAGAAACTCAGACTTTAGTTTAGTTAAACTTTTGAAGTGTTGGTATATGGAAATAAAGCAAAGACTGCCTGAGAGGGCAGGAGGAGAGAAAAAGCTCCACAGGACTCCATTGCAAGGTTTAATATGAACAGAAACAGATGCCAAACAGGAGGAGTTTTCTCGTTAAACCTTTGTTCATGAGGACTCTTGGGACAGAGCCGCAAACAGAGGGTTCTGCTAATTTAAATGATCTGTAAGGTAGATCAGCTCCGACAAATGTAAGAAACGAAATGTAATCAGCTTTAAGTAACTTATAAAATGAGGGGAAGAAACTAGGCTAACTGCACAATTCATTTCCGAAGCTAAGATGATAATCATGATCCCCTCCCCTAACCCCAAGTAAGCATGCAGCAGTCCAGCCTTGAAATAGCCTTACCATTTTCAAACCTATGTTGACAATTTGTGTCACACACTGCATAGGAAAATGCCACAGAACTGGTTTCTATACAAGAGGGGCTTTATCTCTGTGTGCATGCTAAATTACAGGGCGTTATCTTGTGGGGTGCCCCAGTTCAAATTTTCCAAGAAACCAAGAGGAAATGTAGAAATGGGTTAAAGTTAAATTCAAGTCTTTTAAAAATATACAAAAAGGTTAATTTAGAGCCTGCAGAATGGACCCTCTATAAACACGGATTCCCTGTAGAGGAAGCACGCACCACTTGGGTAAAGTAAACCAGAGGCACAAACTAACTGATTTGAGAGGACAATACTTTGCTTATATGGTACACACTCCTTCTTATTCTCCTTCACCCATCTCAACAAAGTTAGCCAAAGGTAGGGCAGTTATTTGTGGGGTGGGACATTTCAGAACTTCACAAGTAAAAGCTGTCATTCCTCAGGCCAGCCAACCTGTAAGCCATCCTCAGGACTCACCAAGGCTTGACACTGCACAGGAGAGGTGCAGAATGCCTCCCGTCACACAGAAAGGCGAGGATATCTGAGATACATTCAAAGCAATCACTGAGATTTAAATGAAATTTAGACTAACAATTAACATGCTTACAGGTTCAATCCCGGACTAGGTTAAACAAAACATTATTGATGATGTTACCCAGTAAATTCTTAAATAACATTTTTTGTGAGGGATGTTAGAAGCCCCATAATACTGATTAATCTCCAAAGAGCTTATGCATAACTGGATTAATTCAGGCAGTAAATTGCCCAAAACAATACCTTACTCTGGGAAGGACCATGAAGTATAATCTCTGTGCTCTGTATTGGTAACACTAATGTTTTGGAAAGAAAAGTCCTGCGTTAGGATAGCCAGTGTATTTTAATTGGAAATGGGCGTGAACGCACACACAGTATAAGTCTCTGTCTTGCTACAGATACATTGCTTTAGCCTTAACAATGCAGTCTCCCCCACAACTAGATGATAACTTTGAGAATATGTCATTTGTGGCTTCACTTCTGTTTAAACACTACTCTATTTAGGTTCTGTCTACACTCCTGGCACTGGCAAATTTAAATATGATACAGTAAATACACTTGGAATCTCAAATATACGACGCCCTCTGGCTAGAGTACATTTAAGAAAGTATAGAGCTAGCTATACACAAGAACGAACTGCTGAATGAAAAGGGTTCTTTTCCAGCAAATAGTCAGAGCCTGAATAGACAGTAACGTTATGACGCTCGTTTACTACTTCGGCATAGCCCGAGTGGACGGAGTAACCGCTCGCACTGGAAACATTCCACTGACTCCAAGTCACAACACCGCCCGGGTAGGATTTCCAAGTTTCCAAACGCGATGAACTCAACCTAGCTGAAGAGAAAGGAGATGCCTTCTGCTCGTTTGAAAATATTAAGGCTTACGTTAACTGTGGTAAGCCCCCTTTTAAGTGAGCTAACGGCAGAAATTCATAAACTGTCGGTTAACACATACGTTAAGCTAACAAGCTAATGATTACATACCAATCACCTCGTGTAGCTCATAATCATCTTTGTTGATGGACCAGGGTTGGGAGCTCAGGTCCTCCGACATGGCTGAGGAATCTGCTGAGGCCGTACTATGTGTAGAAAGGTGGTGAATCCAAAGACTGTGCGTAAAAACAAGTCAAAGTAATCCAAACAGGACCAACAAGGGCGACACTTCCCCTTCTTTGCGAATCCTGCAGCACTCCTGTCATTCCCAAAGTTTGACACTAGCCTAGCAGCCCCGCCTACCGCATTCCTACTGAGCAAATGTGGACCTTCCCGTCGGACATATTGAGTGTGGGACGTTGCACCGAATGAGCTCCGGAATCCACTGAAGTCAGTGGAGGAAATTATTATAGACACAAGTTGGCGGCTAACGAAGATCTACAGAGGTATTGTCAAACATGGAGACAGAAGCCTTTCTGTTTGAAACTTTAAATGCATATGTTAAGACTTTTAAACGTAGTTATGCCGCTGAATTTTATTTTCTAGGCAATCACAAGCCAGCACAGAGAGTGTTTAAATTAAATATAACGTGCCCAAAAACAAATCCATTCAATTCATGGGGTTCCGCCACACTTTTAATGGTGGGCTGTGGGTTTGAGGCTATGTTTGTGCCCTGAGTTAGTCATTGCAGGCATAATTTTTTTCCTCATACAGCGAACAAATCACATCTTATTTTGTTCACATTGGCCCATTGCACTTAAAGTCCTTGCCCATTCGGAACAATTAGATTTCTAAATCACATGTAGATAGTTGTCTGGCTAGAAAGTGGCACCTGACAGGCCAAAATCAGGGCAGTTAATACTCCAGTATAAGAGCGTGTGAAAAGAGGCGGGCCAGGAACATCCTGTCCTCTGATTGGATAGTACCATGTACATTGATCTGTGATTGGATGTTCATGCGTTAACTGTAAAATGTATTTCGCTCTGCTTCCTCATAACAGCATTCAATTAGCGACACCTCTGGTGGTGTATTTTATTACATGCAAGAGTTGCACAATCACGCCGCATACTGGAGGACCACTGCACACACCACGCTTTTATGACTGCACATATGCTTTTAAATAATTGAAACTGAAAATTTAATGTGTATCACATTTATTTTTGATATAACAATATTTAGACCATTTATTAAAAGTAGCCTACAATAAATTCATGTTTTCATAAAACTGTCACCAAAAAGACTATCAAAAATACAAAATCAAATGTAAAGACATCATGGTGACAGACAAAGTGAGAGAGAACAGCAGATGTTAGCAGACGATAAAACTGAATATGGGGAAGTATCACAACCACAATATGTCTTCCTCTTTAGGCTTCAATCTCATCTAGAAGTTTACTCATAAGAGGAAGTGGCCAGTGCAAAAGAAGACAGCTTTTACAGAGCATTTAGTACATGCTGCCCTAAATAGAAACAGGTTATCCTTGACATTATTACTCACATAAATACAGAATAGTGACAGGCATGCACAACCTCTGTTATTCTTGAAATTTTAACAACATAATAATGGCTGCGTGCTTTATGAGAACTATAGATTGAGTTTCATAATCATAAAGTTCAGAAATAACTGTGTCATCTTCAAAAGAAGAACAAATAATAGCATTGCAATATATACCATAAACACACAGGAAGTCACAGGTGGGTTTAGATGCCAGCAGGATGTGCATCGAAAGCAACAGCAAACACTTGAACCTGTAATGTTTGACCACTGTCCAACATTTTAAACACAATTAACCGCCTGGTCCATAATTATGGCAGTGAAAGAGCTTTGGCCAGCCGTATCCAGAACCAGGCCTGTGTGCATGGTCTGGTGTAGTCACATACGGTGAGGAAGCGCAAGATACTGGGGAATGGCTTTGTCATTGACTTGTACACCACCGGGATAAGCCGTTTACTTCGGGCTCCTGTAATGGCAAAAGGAAAAGAGGTTAATTATGCATATGCCAGATAAAAAAAAAAAATCAAGATTGAGCTGTTTAACATCACAAAAATGTAACTTACCAGGACAGAGGCTGAGAGCAAACTTGGTCTGAAAGTCACAGGCATCACTGTCAAGGTATTCATCAGAAATCACCACCACCATCCTCTTACACCTGCACAGATGGTCACATATATTACAGTCATTACAAAATGTGAGAGCCAGAAAACAGGGAGATTTTCAGCAAGGTGCCTAAGGGCCAGCTCACAGGAAACTTGAATTACTTTCTCTCAGGTGACTTTTTATATCTAAATTTAAAATGAAACTGTTATTATTCAAACTCAGCTTCCCACAATACCCAAAGCTTTGTATCTCTGAAATATCCATTTCTATTTTTTGCCCACTCAGATTATTAATGTAGCAGATAGTAGAATATAATTTGTTGAAGTTGATAAATAGCGGGCCTGGTACACATCCTGTGCCTGAATATATTCTTGATAACTGTGCATACAGGAGTCTGTGCTGCATCAGAATTACAAATACAAAGCACAGGAGCTTAAGGACCAGACTGTGCCCCACATGCCAGTGCTTTTTTTAGTCAATTTTTCCAAGTTCAAATTAAAGTAAAAAGCCAAATCAACAAAATAGACCTGGAAATGGTTAGCATGTGTCAATATCCCACCTCTTCTCAATGAGTTCACTAGTGATGGTCCATACACAGGAGCCTGGGAGGACATCTCTGTCGAACACACACAGTTTCAGCTTGTAGTCTGTCTGTTCCAGCTCCCGGATCATCTCATGGACAAAGTGGAAGTCACTCTGGCAGTAGCAGATGAAGGCATCAAACAGCTCAGGAGTACCTGAAATTAATTCAGATTGATTACATTCAGTTACAAAACTTTGTTTATTCCTTTAGGGCTGGTATTGCGCAACAGCTTGCAGCCCAAGACAACAAGTGCACATTAGAAAACTTTAAAAAAAAAAAAAAAAAAAAAAAAAAAAAAGGGGCCAAAATATATTCCACAGAAGTAAAACATAGTCATTGTACGGAAGCCACAAGACTGTGCACAGAAGTGAGACAGTGCAGTGGTACAGATATATGATTAGAGCTTCAGATAACTTTAGATTAGTAGGCAAGTTGGAGCGTTTCCTGTATGAAACTTTACCACAGAAAATAAAGCCACAATCAATATCTCAAGTGTGACTTGAGCAAAGTCACAAGTTAATCATTTTTTATAATACTAGAGTTGCTAAATTGTTAAATTTATGTGGCATACTAGAGAAAAATAGAGGTAGCAAAACGTGATTGTAATTAATCAAGTTGTGCACAAACAAGTCAAGAAGAACAAATATGCAGCAACTTTTATCCTTACTATTTGTATAGTATTTAAAAAAAAAAAAGAAAACAACATTTTTAAGTTTATACAAATATTGACCTTCGGGGTCATCCTCCAGGGTGATGCCATTCCTCTCAGGGGTGCGGGGGACACAGCTGTCCACCTCAGGAACCTGAAGTGGGGGATCAGCCGCCTTCTTCTGTCTCTCACAATACCTCCTGACATCCTCAACTGGTACAAAACAGATGATACAGAGTAGAATATGTGTGAACAACACATTAACACACTCACAAATATACAGTTTGCATAATGTAAACTGGGGGAGATGTCATAGAAAGAGGATAGAATTATCTGAAATCTCCTCTGAACACAACTTTGTTGCAACAGCTTGACTGAGAATTATTAATACATTAACTAAATTAATGAATAATTACTTCACCTGGGCAAACATTGCTTAATACATTCTGAATCACGTATGTAAATGTTTTTTGCAACGAGGGATTTCAAGCATTTCAATCATTTCCTGAAGTAGGAGCACGGAACATACCATTGTAGAAATCGATCTATATATAAATCGATATTATGCACTTGTCCCATTAAAATAAGGGCTTCAAAAGAAGGAACTAATAATGGATTTACAGATTAATTTAAACGCACGTATTAAAGAATGAAGATCCTCCACAATGTCATTCCTCTCCACCTTCGTCAGGATTGACAACAACTTTCCCACCGTCGCGTCCGTGGCGCGAGCCTGCCAGTCGACCAGAACCATTGTGGTGGGGTTTTTCGTCGATTCATAGTTCTTTATCTCCAGGTAACTGAAGTCCATGGCCTCTGCAACAGCCGTCCAGTCCGCGGCAACTGCATTTTTAGGATTAAGGTAAAGTCCTAACTTTTTCCTCACAGTCACATTCAGTGCGATGAGAGGAATCGTCTCCAGGTCGAGATCTGAATCAGCACAAGCCATGTTAGAGAGTTTTCAGGGGGAAAACTCTGTGAGACGACGGACGTTTAGTTAGGATACGAAAAAAGGAAACATAGTAACAACAGACAAGTCACCACAATGTCTCACAGTTTACATAAACTACAGAACAAGGAAGTGATGTCAAATGGTCTTTGCAATAAGACTGCGTCACACGGGGGAGGAGACGTAGTGTACAGTTTACCCACTGAAACCACTGCCCAGCAAGTGCATTTCCACTCACTACAGCTGTTAATTTACTGGCACTAACGGTCTGGCGACCGGAAACTACCTCAAATCCTTCTCATTAATTAGATTACTAGCTTGCAGCAGTGAAATGTACAGTTAAACTAGATCTTCAGAAACATTTGCTTTACTTCCTTACTTTACCAATATTCAATATAAAACTAAAACCAACATTCAAGCTTGAGTCTAATGCTAAAAGGGCTTAATTTACTATGTTGCATGACAAAACCACATAAGAAAAACTCTCCCGTTTCGTGTTTTATTTTGTAACTGCCACAAATAAGCAAAGCTTAAAATTTAATACAAAGTAATAAGTGTGTATCCAAAATGGCTAACTAAGAAATTTGTGAGAAAATAATTTGTACAAAAACATAGGTGAATAGATTTTTGTAACTCCTTGCATGAAGATAAAAAACCACAGTGTGACTTTCCCTGATGCTACAACGTGACAGGAAGCGCAGCAGATAGTCAATGAAAGGTGCTTCACAAAGCCTAGTTCTCTAGAGAACTGGTGGCGTAAATGTACATCAGTCAAGTTGAACTATAAAAGGTGAGAACATGCATTTCCTCAAATCCTCATGACAACTCCACTCACTCAACACTTCAGTGTGCAACACAGATTTCACAGCAACAGTCCAGGTTTGCATCACAGGAACTTCCATCCTCTGAGCATCATCCATCTGTTTTGTTTTATGGCAGATAGCAGGTTTTTGCTTCTGGAGGAATACAAATCTATGCCTTTATCGTGATGCTGTGTGGGAGTGTGAAAAAGGCTTTTCTTTCCACTTCCTCTTTTTTTTTACCACTCTGAAAAAAAGGGAAAACAAACATTTTCCCTTTTTTGTGAAGTTTTAAAAGGGGAAAGTGAAACTAAATCATCAAAAAGCATTATCAGCTGAATTTTATCAGAGCATCAAAAGTAAAAAAAAAAGTACAGCTCACGTGAGCGATAGGTCATTGAATATGACATTAGATTGTTAATACTTATGCTTCATTGTAAACATACCATTTTACATTTGTAGCTATTGAGCTTAAGCCAATTTTAACCACTTCATACAGTTAGTGTAATGGCTCCCAACCTGTGGCTGGGCCCCCTTCAGAGGAGCAAGATAAATCTGACGGGTTGTGAGATAGAAAGTGGTGACAGAAAGATGTACAAAACAACTTTTGGTTAGAGAAGTTTGTATTCACTTTTTCAGATTTTTTTTTTCCAATCTTTGCTTCTTTTTTTTTTAATTAAATACTGGAAACCATTCTGGGAGTTTAGAGGGGAACTGCCTGTTTGATGGAACTTCTGTCAACTTGTCCAAATGTGAAACAATGCAAAGGGGCCCCAACCACACACTGCTTTATTGTAGGCAAGCAAAAGACATGTGGAACCACTGGTTAAATATTTAACAATACATTGTAATTTACGGGAGTATCATATGTCGTTTTAGGGAAAACCTTTAACGGTAAAGTTGTATCTGTCAAATAAATATACTGGTAAAAAGTGCAATGTGTCTCTCTGATCTGTAGTGGAGTAGCAATATAGAGTAACATAAAATAGAAATACTCAAGTTAAGTCCAAGTATCTCAAAAAGTGTACAATAAAGCACTTAATGTACTTATTTACATTCCACCACTGTTGTATGCAGCCATAAAGTAAAGTAAAAGTACCTCAAAAATTTTACATAAAGTACTTAGTAAAGTAAATATAGTTTCCATGAAGGTTAAAACAATCTATTATTGCAGCAGCATGCAATCTCACTATCCACTTCCTTTTTTTAAAAAACACTCACTGATTTCTTGTTAACGTGTCTATTCCATTCGGGCGCCATGACGATGGGGGTGGGGTAGGTCTCACCAAGGGACACATGAGCATGTGACAGCGCAGCAGTGCTGAGGGTCCAAGGTGTGTGCACATCAGCTCCCCTGATCCCCTGCAACTCTGGAACCCACTGCCGGACGTAGTCACCCTGAAGCAGACGCATGGGTAACCAGGCAATAATAATGAAATCAATGACTGAAATTTCCATATCAAATTTCTATAACTTTGTTCACATTTGTACTGGTTTCATCATCTTTATGTGACAGCAACACCATCAGCGATAAAGTGTGACATTTTGTGTTGTAACAATTCATGCTTCCTGTCGAACTCACATTATTGTCATAGTCGAGGCCTTGTTTGATCATGTTAAATTTCCTGTTCTCTCTGGGGTCATTTCCTATAGCGGCGCTGTATAACCAGTTGCCATAGTTGCTGCAGACATTGTGGTCAATCTTTGGAGGAAAATTTGACTGAGGTATTTCCCAACATAACAACAATTAATTCATTAAGTACATGATTAGTTATGTCTTAAAAATACAATTTCACTTTTCAAAGCTTCCAATCTGACTTAAACCGTGGCCTACACTTCTTACCGGAGAGTCTTCAAGCCACTTAGCTCCCTTACACCAGGCCAGGACCAGATCCTTTGCAAGTAAGCTAGCAACATTTTGCCGCCCCCTGTTGGAGATGAAACCTGTCATCGCCAACTCTCTCATTTTGGGCTTCCACAAAGGGCACTCCCGTTCTTCCCTCTGTGATAATAAAATATGTGTAAATATGTTCATACACCTGCAAAGCACTTCTTAGAGCTACTAATTAATATTTAATGAAGAGTATTTTATAAACAATGACGGGGAAAAAACAGTACAAACCTTTCCATGCATTGAAAAGCTTCATGTCATTTTTCTGTGGCACAGATTTGTCTTGCAGTCCTGAGGTAAAGTGACCCTGATATCAGCTTTACATTCATTTATAGTGCATAAAGAAAATAATATAAAAATTTGAGCTAATGTTACCTTTGACCTGAAAGAGTCAACTTGCAGTAATCCCCCCACAAAAGTTCAAAAATCACCCTGTAAAACAGCAGTGAAGACGTCAGATTAATGTGACTTTGCTTTGGCTGCTCTGTTTGTTTGTGCCGACCTACTTGGAGTTTAAGGACCAGACCCTGCTCCATGTGCCAGTGTTTTCTTAGTCAATTTTTCAAGTTCAAAACATCGACATCTCTGCCGAACACACTCATTTGCAACTTGGACTGTTCCAGCTCGTGGATCGCCTCGTGGACAATCACTCCGGCTGTGGCAGATGAAGGCATCAAACAGCTCAGGAGTACCTGGAATCCATTCAGTTTGATTAAATTCATTAACACAACTTTGTTTATCCCTTTAAGACCAATATTTCGCCACAGCTTGTGATCCAACGTGTACGCATGAGAAACTTGGAAAACTAATTCTGCAGTGTTGCTACTTTCACTTGTTTCGGCTGACATGCATTTATGCGTGGTGTTGAATGGACTGCAAGCGCTAACAAGTCAAGCAGAACGTTTGCAGTAACTTTTAGTTCACAAATTAATTATACATTTTATCCTTTTTGTTCTAGTACAACAGCTCAAAGTGCAGTTTGAAATGGTAACTCACTCATCTGTTTAGTTGAAATGAAAGTAACGTTAAGTGAAAGTATTAATACCATTATAAATGTACTCTGTTGCACGTAATAGTGAAGGTTCTTATAATGCAAAATGGCCCAAATCAGACTTGTAGTTTTGTATATTTTACATTATTGTATTATTATTACAGATGCATTGACATGTGAGCAAAATTTTACTGTTGTAGCTGATTAGGGTGGAGCTATTTTGGACTAGTTCATATACTGTTGTGGACAAGAAATCATCATATTTTAGAGGCTGATCATAAATTATTTAGTATGAAACCTTAATATGCAAATAAGTAACTATTAACTATTGCTGTCGGATAAATGTAGTGTAGTAAAAAGTACAATATTTAAATGTAGCGAAGTAGATGTATAAAACTGCATAAAATGGAAATACACAAATAAAAGTACATATGCCTTAAAATAGTTTTTAATTATAATACTGTACTAAATGAACTCAGTAATTTTCCACCATTGCTTATTATCTCTGACCAGAATAACTTGACATATTCTGGATTTTGGAGGTTTTGTAACCTAAAAAGCAGCACAAATGTAGCTACAGCAACAACGTCATAAACTTTTTAAAGAGAAGCAATGATTAGTTAAATTGTGCTGAATTATGCACAATATGTGTTTCTGAAGTGATGTGATTAATGCGGACAGAGGTTGGACTGCAGGGTTGTCTGTGATATGTATTATAGACACAAATCGTTGTGTTCAACCAGTGGATAGCATTTCAAACAGGAAAACAAAAAATGAAGCTTATACAAATACTGACCTTCGGGGTCAATCTTTAGGGTGATATCATTCCTCTCAGGGATGCGAGGGAAACATCCGTCAACACGACCACAAATACAGAGGTTTGCATCCTGGAAGTGGATAGAATTATCTGAAATGTTCTTTGAATACAAATTTATTGAAACAGCTGGACTGAAAATAAATTTTGAGCTTATTAATACATTAACAATTTGAGCCAGAGCCTACGCCCTGAACGCTCACCATTAAACACGGACGTAGACTCCGGGGCAGTCTCCTTGTCGGCCTATCGGTAATGAAACGCGCTTTCCAGCAGAAGCCATAATATATCTTGGCCCTGATGGCGCACATACTATGAAAACATGACAATTCTCTCATTCAAGGTTTAGTTGAAACTCTGGACTGAAGCAAGATAGAAAGCAATGGATTGATATTGACTATTGATAAAACATTTTGAATTTAAAATGTTGATTAGTTGGGCATAATGGGAAATATGGATGCACCTCTCTCAGTCAAAAATACCCATCAAGTATTCAGCCAAGCCAAAGTAGATGGCTGGATGGAGCCAATTGTTTTAAAGGAGAGAAGGTTGTTGTGGGAACACTGTGGTGTCAGGTCTACATGGCTTACAGGTCAGGAGGGCCAATGAGCTGAATATTGCCAAAGGCCCCAGGGAGGTCAGGACTGGCTCTGATTTGAACAAATATTTCCAAATTCAGGGATTTGAAGAATTTCCTGAAGTACAAGAACGGAACATGCAATGTAAACAAGCTTAATCTATAAAGTGTTAGATATTATGCATTAGATTATTATGCACTTTTCCTGATATATATTTAACGGAAAAAAGAACAACGGAAGATTGCCAGAATAACTTAAACCCACCTATCAAAGGGTGAAGATCCTCCACAATGTCGTTCCTCTCCACCTTCGTCAGGATTGACAACAACTTCCCCACCGTCGCATGTGTGGCCCGATCCTGCCAGTCGTCCAGAACCCCTCTGGTAGGGGTTTTTCGCCGCTTCGTAGTTCTCTATCTCCAGGTAACTGAAGTCCATGGCCTCTGCAACAATCATCCAGTCCACAGCCACTGCATTTCTGGGATTAAGGTAAAGCCCTAACTTTTTCCTCAGTCACATTCAGTGCGATGAGAGGATTCATCTCCAGGTCAACGTCTGAATCAGCACAAGCCATGTTAGAGTTTTTGGGAACCTCTGTGGGACTGTGGGCGTTAGTTAAAATACAAAAGAAGTAAATATACTAATGACAGAGTGGGTGATTTGAAGTGCCAAGTTCCCTCAGGGGTCCACAGCTGACCTGACTACAGAACAAGGAAGTGATGTCAAATGATCTTTGCAATGGACTGTGTCACACGGGAGGATATGTGCTTTTTACCCACCGAAACCACTGCCCAAGAAGTTCACTTCCACAAGACTACAGTTGTTAATTTCCTGCTACTTTCACATAATATTGACTATTTCATAATATTTAATAAAACATTAAATCAACATTTGAAGTTTGAGTGTAATGCTGAAAGGGTGTAATTTAATACGTTTCATAACAAAATCACATAAGAAAAACTCACGTTTCGTGCTTTATTTTGTAACTGCCACAAATAGGCAAACCTTAAAAGTTAATACAAAGTAACAACAAGTGTGTATCCAAGCAGGCATAAGAAAACCGCAAGAAAATAATCCGCACAAAAAGTAAACAGATCATTGTGACTGATCCACTCCAATAAAACAAATCCACTGTGTGGCTTTCCCTTATGCTGCAGCATGACAGGAAACAGCAGACAGTCTATGAAAGGTGCTTCACAAAACCCATATTTTGAGAGATAGCATAAATGTACATTAGTCAAGTTCAACTATTAAAGTGTAAGTTGGAACATGAATTTCCTCAAATCCTCATGACAACTTCCCTCACTCGACACCTCAGTGTGCAACACAGATTGTACAGCAACAGTCCAGGATGGCATCACAGGAACTTCCATCCTCTGAGCGTCATTGCCTCTTTAGTGTTTGCTTTGAGGCAGATCACAGATTTTTGCTCCTGGAGAAATAGAAATCTATGCCTCGGTCACGATGCTGTTTGGGAGTGTGAGATGGGCCTCTCTTTCCTCTGGGTGAAGGCCCTGTGCCGCTCTGGAAAAAAAAGAAAAAAAAGAAAAAAAAGGGGAAATAAATATTTGCACTGATTGTGAAGGTTTAAAAGTAGACAGAGAGACAAATCTGTGATGAGGCACATAATATGAAGCCGAGATTAAGTTGGCTTTGTCTAGCTTGTGTTCGTCACCTTGCACTTAATTCACTTACTTACATTCCACCACTGTTGTATGCAGCCATAAAGGTAAAAAAAAAAGCCGCAGCATGCAATCTCACTATCCACTTCCTTTTTTTCCAAAAACACCTACTGATTTCTTGTTAACGTGTCTACTCCATTCAGGCGCCATGACGATGGGGGTGGGGTAGGTCTCATCAAGGGACACATGAGCATGTGACAGCGCAGCAGTGCTGAGGGTCCAAGGTGTGTGCACATCAGCTCCCCTGATCCCCTGCAACTCTGGAACCCACTGCCGGACGTAGTCACCCTGAAGCAGACGCATGGGTGGTGACCACGATATTATTAATAAATCAGTGACTGAAATTTCCATATGAAAACTTTGTTCCCTTTTGTACTGGTTTCATCACCGTCATGTGACAGCAACACAACCGGTGATTAAGTGTGACATTACTTGTTGTTATGCAAACAACTCCAAGCTCCAGAGAAAATGTTAAAGCAAAATGACACAAACAATTCATGCTTCTTGTCGAACTCACATTATTGTCATAGTCGAGGCCTTGTTTGATCATGTTAAATTTCCTGTTCTCTCTGGGGTCATTTCCTATACCGGCGCTGTATAACCAGTTGCCATAGTTGCTGCAGACATCGTGGTCAATCTTTGAAGGGAAATTTAAAATAATGAGACTTAAAATAAAATATTTTACAACATAACAATAAAATAATTCATACATTACATGATTAGTTATGTCTTAAAAATACAATTTCACTTCTCAAAACTTGCAAACTGACTCAAACCCTGGACTAAAGTACTTACCAGAAGGTATTCAAACAACTCTGCTCCCATCCTCCAGTCCAGGCCCAGATCCTTTGTGAGGAAGCTGGCGACATTTTGCCGCCCCCTGTTGGACATGAAACCTGTCATCGCCAACTCTCTCATGTTGGCGTCCACAAAGGGAACTCCTGTTCTTCCATCTGTAATGATGAAATGTATGTAAATATTCTTAAACATACACTATACTGTTAATACACTTCTTAAAGCCACTTATTGCTATTTAATGAAGAATATTTTATAAACAATGACGGGGAAATATATGGTACAAACCTTTCCATGCATTGAAAAGCTTCATGTCCTTTTTCCATGGCACAGATTTGTCTTGAAGTCCTGAGGTAAAGTGACCCTGATATCAGCTTTACATTCATTTATAGTGCATAAAGAAAGTAAGATATAGAAACTTGAGCTAATGTTACCTTTGAGCTGAAATAGTCTGTTCCCATACTTGACAGCCACAAACTTGAAGTAATCCCTCCACAAAAGTTCAAAAATCACCCTGTAAGACAGCAGTGAAGGCGTCGGAGAGTGAAACAAATTTGTATTATTTGTGATTCAGTAGTGGTCTGTGATAAATCAATGAAAAACTGGTCATTGTTCCAAAGTACCTATACATTTGACACATTAAAGCTTTATATCATCAGCTACAGAGGCAACACCGGAACTACTGGTGAGCATTTGTACATACTTTACCGGAATGGCCCTATTATAGTGTTTATTGTTTTGTATTAAATCCATCTAAATATTCCTGTCCTTACTCCATACTCACCAGTATGTGCTCTGATTGGCTGTCCGCTCCCTCTCGTACTGCTTGATCTGGTGATAAATGTACCTGGGTGAAATGCAACCCATCGCCAGCCTGCAGAATGCCAGTGCAGCACCATTAGGGATATCTTTATGACTTACACACAACATTAAACTCTAGTAAGCTTTTAGCAGTAGAGGAAATAAAATAACACTCACCAAGGTGCAAATTTAGTGGAATAGTTTACACCGATCAAGCCATTACGAGTCTCCTTGTAAGTTGCAACTGCATCCTACAAAACAGACATTCACTATATTTATTACACCTACATAGTAGATTATACATCACTACAGGAGGTTTTTTTTTTTATTTTACTGCTTTATAAAAACAAGTTAGTGTCCATTTGTAATGAATCTTGTACTCACAGTATCCCAAAAATAGTGTTTGAGTCTGGCCAGAGCCTGACTTTCACCACCACTACAGGGGAAGGCTGAGCGAGGATCAGTCAACGGCTCTGTAAGAATAACACAGAAAAGCATTTCAGCATCAAGCTGCTTCAGTCATGTTTAGATTAGATTTAGATTAACTTTATTTATCCCACAACTGGGAAATTCATTTACCACAGCAGAACAGTTAAACAGTCCCTGATGTACACTAAGACACACAGAATCATAAAAGCTCAATCGTATACATGGAAATCGAACCAGTCTGCTCGCTGGCACTTAATGAGGAAATCTGTGCTCAGCAGTTTTTCTGTTGAATACTGAAAATAGTGGCAGTATTGATTTACTTAATTGAGCCACTCTGTAAATTGGACAATTTGTGCTTCCTAACTGGGAGCGGCATGTCAAGACATTTACACAAAAGTCAATTTAATAAGCACATAAAATCAATGTATAGGACTTTTCTGTAATTTCTCTGTACACAAAGACACAAAGGAAGAGCCCAAGAGATACTGTGTAAATCAAAACTATTTGTATTGAGCATAATAAGACATTAGGACGTTCACCTGTCTGTTGCAGCTCCTGTGCTGTGGGAACGGCTCCTTCCTCGAGCCCTGAAGGAAGAGGTTTTAACTGCTCGAGTGTTGGAAACGCAGGCCTCACCATGCTCTGGGTTTCCACTGCCTTCCTGAACTGAGTGTACACATCAGGGAGTCTAACAGACCAGAAGGAAATATTACTAGACATTCCCAGCACTTGACACTTCTTAAACTATACACTGTTAAAAAGTACAATATCCTCTATACTTTTGTTTTCAAGCAAATTACATAACAACAGGATGTTGAGCAGTGCCTTGATGTTTTGTCTTAAGCAAGCAATGTCCTCCCTCACCTAGATATGTGATGAAATGGAAGATCATCTCTGTGGTACAGTGTTGACCCCCAGCAGGTGTGAACTTTGACCTTCATCTGTGCACAGACATCCTTCACCTTTTTCTCAACATTCAGCTCTTCTGACGTTACCTGGGACATGAAGACATGAAGGCCTTTGTCAGAATCACCAAACATTGCAATAAAGTTGTGATTATTAATGCTAAAAAGAGAGAAACTGTTTAGAACTACCTCTTCATGGAAAGCCACCGTGCTGACAGAGCCCAGTTGCTTGATGAGCTCGGCAACAACATCCTCTGGCTTACCCCGTCTCACCACCAGGTTGCTGTCATACAAGCGCACATGCACAAAAATAAACACACAGACGCACATACACACAAGTCCCAGTTCACAACATGCCAGGCAAGCTGCATCCTGGGTAGAGCCCCCCCCCCACAATCCCCTGCTGACCGGAAAAAATGATGGGAACAGTGTGTGCAGCAGACATGTTAATGTAAACATGACCCCCTATAAGCCCAGGTGTGTCCTGATCCTGTTATATCTGTATCAGTGAAATCCTAGAAAACTGAGAAGGTCTGCACTGAGCGTACGTGTAACAATAACATGACACATAAGTTCATGATCATTTTTCAAAATTTGTAAACAGATGACGGTGCTTAAGTGCTATAACAAAGACAGCTGAACTATGGGGAAAGTCTAATATTAAATAAAATTGAGGTCATATACAGGAGGATCAGTCAGCAAATGATAGTTTAATTACCTGCTCTTGTTAAGGAGTGTGTTTCTGAGGTCTCTGATACTCTCCAGTAAGAAGCGCAGGCGGAAAGGCCCAGTCTTTGGGAGGTTGTAGTTGTATGTTCCCGCATAATGTCTGGGGTCGAAGCAGTACAGTGGGACAATGTACTCTGCATTTCTTTGAGCCCAATGGAAAAGCTGCATATACAAAGTGATCATGGCTTGATTAGAGTGACAGCAAAAAATAGAAAAATAAATAAATAAAAAGAAAACACATATAGCACGGTTGATTCAGTTTAAGCTGCTGTAAACCTAAAGTAAGGAAATGCATTTTCCTTGGATACAATTTTGTTTGGTAACTTCTGTCTCTTATTTTGAAAACCGTTTCCAGGAGTCGTACACGTTATGTATGATACTCTGTGGCTTGCCGAATGACTAGAGATTTTTATTTCTATCTCAACGAGTTAGGCATAATCTTACAATGTAAGAATAAAAGGCAGACCAGCAATAATATTTCTAATATAACTTCTTATGTTTTTTGGACGCATGTAAATATTGTGTTCATTTAATTTGAAAATTAAGCTCTTATTTTCATAGCTTTGTACCGGATGTGTAATTGTTGCAGCTGGCAAAACAAAAAATGGCTTGATTCTGGCAGCAAACATGCTACATAATGTTTTCAAAATGTTCTCGTAATGATGTTAACACATCAAGTGCAAAGCATTAAACACGTACCGTTAGTAGGTACGTTTACTTGTAATTTAATTAGGTTTTCTGATGTTAAATAACATCGGACTTCATAACTGGATTCATAACAGATTCACACTCTTACCTCGTTGTCGTGGAGACGCAAGTCGTTTCTCAATAAACATATAATTGTACGGGAGGTAGACATGCTCTTCGTCTTCGATAATGCTGCAGTAGTTTTGTCTGAAACAAATAACTCGCTTCGTTTCAGAGGGCTGTGTTGTGTCTCTCACCAGCGAGCTCTCTCGTGTCGAGTGTCCCCCTCACGTTTTCAGACACGACGTTACACAACGTCGGGTTTTGTAAGCTCGTTTTCTAACAGCTGCCTCAAGCTGCGAATACGTTTCTGTTGTTAGCTAATTGAGTTGCCAACCTCCAGTGCTTTCATTAATGCTTCACATTTTAAGTCTGTGTTTCATGCTATTTATTGTTTCTTTTATTTAATGTAGTTTTAATTATTTTCCACTTAGAAGGCCTGTAAGTTTTCTTCCTTTTTTGTTGTTCTTAGTAGTACTATAGTAATACTATGTAAGTCTAAAAGTACGTTTAAAAATGATACCGTAATATGGTCTATATCATAATGGTAATTGTTTAATCTGTTATGAGCCAGAAAAGACCAATGGTATCTTGGTTAGTTTAATTAGACATTTTTCATTTAAGATTCAGTCAAATGATTCAGTTTTCTTTTGAGGAAAATATCATGAACATAGCTTTAATACTGAAGTGAGTCAAGGTTTTTTTAATAATTAGGCCTAATTTGGATGGATGTTTGTGATAATAGTTTCGCACAAAGAACAGATAATGTCATACAAAAATGAAAGGCAACTCAATTCAATTATATTTAATAATGGAAATATCAGTTAAAAATGGTTAAAACAAAGACAGTAGCATGGTGTGGGGAAATTCGATCAGAAAATGACAGAATAAAATCACTCAGGAAATAGTCTTAGACCTTTGATTTATTAAGTTAAATGTACAAAAGATCAACGACTTGATACATTTCATGTTTCAAGGCTTTGTCATTCAGACAAAACAGACTGTCCCAATCAAAAGCCTCCCAGCCTTTTCATACTGCCTAACAGCTCTCAAAGAGACAATCATACATCCTCCTGTCTAAATCACAGTACAATCTACTGTATAACGTAGCTATTTCATCAAATAGATTTGTATATAATGTAAAAGAAATTTCATACAAAAGTGCAGAACAATATGTATTTACAGTATAATCTTTTTTTTCCATATAAAACAACTTCAGCAATTGTTGTGTGTGTTCTCTACTGAACAGCTGCTCACTTTATTAAGAAGCTTCCCGCTTTGGCAGTGAACATTTGTGTTTACAAGCAGAATCAGATAAGGCACTGACAAAGGTCTAAAAAGATTTGATCATCCGTTAAGTGCCACTGTATTACAGCTAGCCACTACACATCCAACATCAATCCCCCCAAAGTTTTATCTCATCTCCACTTACAAGAATACAGCATTTAGCCCCGTCTTTCCAACTTGACCCTTTTTGGCAACTTATATTATGCTTTATCTCACATGACATGACACATAGCAAGCTGTGCTGTCAAGTGGTCATTAAGTGACCCATTCGTATAGTGTGAAAAGCAAAGTAAAGGCATGGGGTGACTGGATTCATATTGAATTTACAACGAAAAATGTAAATGGGATGCTTCCTTCATGCTAATTTCACGATCTTTTTTTTATAGCAACATAATGTGATGTCAATGCATCTGATTTGGTCTGTGCAGTCTACTGTGCACAAAGCTGCCATAACATAGACAAGGCTACAGGGCTCTGAGGTGACAAAACAATCCAACAAGACTAATACTGTACATTAACTTAGCCTAATATCCATGAAAGCTTCTGTCTCTGCAACTTTTCTTTGGCCTTTCTGAATGGAACAAGGCTCACTGCATGGGACGCTGGAATGGATGTCACACTCCAACAGTACTGTTGGTATTGCTTAACAGACATTGCACACTAATGCAAAAGTTTGGTTTTTTTCTTCTTTACATTGGAACAAACTACACAATTTGTTCTTTATGAAATCATATAAAAAAATGCATCAAATAGAAAAATATCTCCTCAGTTGATTATCCTGCATGTTGGAAATATTTAAATGCATGATATCAAAAGTGCAATGTTGACAGTCCTTCTAAATGGGGTTGTGAGTGCTATGAAAATAGGGTAATACAACCCTCTAAGATGTTAAAAAAGACATTCTTACTTACAAATTCTTATTGTAAGGCGTTGACGAAAATACATTTACATTTTTTCTAGGTGACAATAGAAAACTCATCTGCTAAGATGACTTTGCATGTGGCATATAAAAATATTTTACCATCTTAATTTCACTCACAGCTAACGTCGACTGATGAGTAACTTACAGTATTATCAGATGTGATAAATCACCAGTCAGTCACGATTACATGGTGCCTGGCCATTCCTGGACACTGTTTTCTGCAGCAGTAGATGAGTGTAAAGACCCAGAAAACTTGAGACATCACTTCTCTCTCTCTCTAACGTGGGTCACTTTTCCTGCTCGATATAAGAAAGCATTCTGTTGCTTGTGAGACTGCTAAGTGCTTTCTTGCCAGTCCCGTCCTGAGGGAACTCGCTGCTATGCCTTGAGGACTCTGGAGATCTGACAGCAGTCAACCTGGCCTCTCAGTGAATTATCCGGGTTGAGCTAGTTGGTGAGAAATGCAGGGGTCCTGACAAGGCAGACACTGGTGATACATGACAGGGCAGGAAGTTGGAGTGGTGCTGAGTCCTGGAGCCTGGTGACACGGGGGGGGCCCTGGGGACGGGGCGGGCCGGAGAGGAGGGGAGGCACCGGGGCCATGGAGGCCTCGCAGGCAGGGGAGGGGAAGGGGGTCCGTTAGGCCTCAGAAGCTGCCCTGGACGAACGGGTGGCTGAGCAGAACGTCTGCAGTGGGCCGCCACTTCTCCTCCACAAACACCTGCCGCAGGAAGTCCCTGCACGCGTCGGACACACCCTCTGGAAGCATGGGCTTTGTAGGCTGGGTGGCAATCTTAAAAATGGCCGCCATGGCCTCATACTCCGCCCAAGGAGGTTTCTGGGTCAGCATTTCCACAACAGTGCAAGCAACACTCCTGAGGAAAAGAGCATCCAGCAGAGCTGATTGTCAGTACATCTTATATAATCCAACATGACTAATACTGTACATTACCATAGCCTAATATCCATGAAGGCATGTGTATTTATATCATGGGATCTTTATCGTTTTACACAGCAACATTACAAATATTTTTTAGTTTTATGAATTTTTCATTGATTTATGACTGTCAACCATATTTTTAAGATTTAAACCTTTTTTTCATAGCAGTCTGTATATCGTGTTATCTCCCCTATAGGTGGAACAGTGAACATTATGAGCTTCACGAATGGAGTATTTAATAGCCAATATTTCTGTTTTCTAATACAAATTTCAGTTAGCGTTTATGTCTTGTATTTGACAGCTGTAGTAACAGTGTACTTGCTGGACTCAACTGTCTCCACCATTTGCTCGCGCACAGCACATACCACCATTAAGTTCTTCGATTTACCCCCTATCTACCTGGACGGCTTTGTTGCTACATGCACAGTATCTGTATTGCATTTAGGACAGAGCATTCATTTTGAAATTAACAACAAGGACCAAAAAGACAAAAATCTATTGATTCATATATCATATGTTCATATTAATGTGTTTTATTTTTATAGGTCTCCTGTATAGTGCTAATAACTCACACTTCTTTAACACAGTTGAATCTCAGAAAACTAACTAAGATATGCATTTGCTATTGCATTTGATTACACTATATTTAACAGGACTTCATGTTGATTTATTCAGCTCTGTGTGGTATTGACATGTTTAAAGGGATTTGCTCACATGCACACATACCTCCAACACTGTTCCCACTGAATCTATTGCTTTACCACTCAACCACAGAGATAGTTTTACTGCTTTACTAATGTGTATTTTTGTGCTGCAACAGTCTAATATCCCCTTTGGGCCTCATTACAGTTCCATCTGATCTTTTTCTTACCATACATCAGCCTTCCGGCCGTATCCCTCCCCGTTGATGACTTCAGGACTCATCCAGTAGGGGGTGCCCGTGACAGACTTGATTCCTGTACCAGACATGCAGATGGTCTGGATACGTTTGCTGGCTCCAAAGTCTCCCAGCTTCACGTTCCCCGAGGAGTCTCTCAGGATGTTAGCACCTGGTGGAACGAAGCAAAATGAGCTCAGAATTATTCAAGAGTCTCTCGAGGACTGTCAATATCCTTTAAGGTGTACTTTGACAGTTTGGAAGTTCAATTAATGCAGTTGGCCATTACAGTGCCTGTGCCAGCACTTCAACTGACAGAGCAACCTGAGGGGGAAGGCAGACTTTTCCTATGGCTTGACAAGTCCGGGATTGATGGAACACTTGCAGACTTATTTTTAAAAATGCCAAAAGTATACCGTTCAGTGAGCTTCATATAAATACTCCGCTGACTCAACTCTACAAACACGATGAAGTTTATCTTTCTTTCACTGTTCTCACATCGGGGAAATGCCTCCCGGATTTACACAAATTAGAAAAAATAAAATACTGAATAAACTGTCTGTTCCACATGGATCGAACCCCAGCACCCTTCTGCCTCCTTCCTTAGTAATTTTCCAATATGTAGCTGTGTCTATCCCATTTCCTTCAGACGCTCTACTTGTTTGATCAGTGACTAATGTACACCACTCAACACTCACTTTCCACACCCACCAGAGGGCACGGGGGTGACGAGAAGAGATTGAGACGACCAAAGCCGTAACCCTTCACTCTTTACTTCTCACTTCAACGATCTGTTTCCACTGCCTGTACATTTGTCGTGAGGATGTGAGACTCTCCAATAAATCACGTTAACTACATTTAAGGTTTTGTTTGGCTCTCTGAAACATTACATTCACAGAAACTTTATAGCCTAATGTCATTGCTGCAATGCCAAGCTTCATCTGAAAAACCGCATGTGCTGACAGCTTCTTCTTTTTTTTTTTCTTACTGCAAACAGAAGAGCTCTTGTGTGGTGGGATGAGCACGCAACATATATTACACATGAAGAGCATTTATAAGTGAAAAATCCCACCCACATACATTCTCATAGAGCCCAGCTATGTCCTGTGAGACATACTATATTTTTTTCCCCACCAGACGGTATATTTCCCTCTTCTTGGCCGTGGTTGAACAAAGCAGTGACTCCCAAAGCTGTGGGCAGCCAGACTAAAGCCTTTCCATCCGGTGTTGAACATTTTTAGACTGGACGATTTCACCAGCATGAAGCCTAATATATCTCAAAGGGGAGTTCAAAATAGCACATTTTTCCAGGCTCATTCTGCAGACGATGAATAACTAAATGAGGAAATGTCAAAGAGAATAAAATGAATGAATCTGTAGTTTCCTCAGCAACAGTTGCTGCAATATGAACCGTAAAGATGTCTCACTTGCTGTTTACACACTGTGTCTCAAGTGTGGGTGTGCGCTGGTTATAAATCCAATTAACAACCTATCCTGACCTTCGCAAGCTATCTCTTTCTGTTACCTTTGATGTCTCTGTGTACAATCATGTTGCTGTGCAGGTAGGAGACTCCTTGGAGGATCTGTCTGGTGTATCTCCTTGTCACCTTCTCTGTCAGTGCCCCATAGGCTTTAAGCTGGTCCTTTATTGAGCCCTGGAGAGACAGCGACACAGAGAGAAAAACAGGAAGCCAGTGAGAGAGTGAGCGGAACTCAGAAAGGTTGAGAAATGCATTTATGATCTTTATATTGGCTGTATTGTCAGCTAATATTACTGTCACAGCTGTAGTGAATAAAAATTTTGGAGTGTTGTGCATGATGGGGGTGAAATGGTTCAGTGTCTGGTGTGATTTTAAGGAAAATGTGGTTGTTTTAGCTGAAGAGGATTTATTTTGTTTTGTTTTTTTTTTCTTTTTTGTGAATGTAGACTCCAAGCCAAGTTTCAAGTACAATAACCAAGCAAATAAACATACAATGCACAGAGAGAAATCTGCTTGATTTTGAGTCCAAACACCTCCAATCTCCTGCATTTCCTTTCATTTCCTGTTTTCATTTCCTCATGAGGAAATTGCAGAAGCAAAGACCTGATCCAGTAACACCTGTGACGCACTTTTGGACTCTCGTGCAGTGAAAACAAAAACTTCTCCCGCTTCAGTTTCAGCTGTCAACAAGACACCTCAACAGCTCTCCGGCCCTGTTGGCCAGGCCAGACCACCCCCCCACCCAC